>NC_056739.1:1255648763-1255676263 GCF_019279795.1 Protopterus annectens
TGGCTTAGTGGTAAATCACATTGGTTGTGGTGTGTAGGGTCCTGGCGTCGAGCCTGGCCAAGGCAGTTTATTGTGTTGCTGGGCAGAAGAAGGGCCGTTGGACAAAGGGTGAGTACAGCACTTTTCAGCAGCGTTTTTCTGTTTCGCCATGTTTAACCGCCATTTCCCATCACGCAAGCACCTTCTGCATTCTTACTGTGATACGTCACCCCAGTTCACATTTCAATGGTATTATATCGTTATACAGCATAAAATTTGCAGGATATGCTTGTATATGGATTACGCGTCATAAATGGTGTGTGCTGCAGCCAAACTGGCAACGTCTGCTCAATAGGCGGATGCTCTTACCACTACACTATTGCTGTGCTGCTTCATTTGCATGTATACCCATGGTTCATAGTTACCAGAACAAACACAGCAAAACATCACTAACACAGCAGTCATCCATTCTCCAGTCGGAAATAAATCACACCATTACACATGCGCCACTCCCTACTGCTCTAGACACATCCCATATGTTGGCTCACTCCAAGTATATTCAGACTTCCCAAGCTTATAGTCTTGGGACATATGTTCATATAATGGGCAGGGTGTTCAATTAGTGTTCCGGTTTTCAGCTTGTCTAAATGGAGACTGGGACTGTCCTGTATCTGTTTGAAAGTCAGACTTAGAACATGGACAACGTTAGTTCCACTGTTAGCATCCTACCTGTGGTTGGAGACGCAGGAGGTTTGCTCACCTCTGGCCAGCTTAATATGACAGCACTAAATAATATGGGGTGTTCCACTGCTGTTTCTCTTTACATTCATTATGACTGCTTTATTGTGATCATGCTCATTCTTCATGTATATATATATATATATATATATATATATATATATATATATATATCTGTCTGTACATACACATGCATATACACCTACATGCTTATTTACATTTCCCATACTGTTGAATGACCGCCACTTACCATTGCTCATACCTGCTTATGTCTGCTTGAAAGTGCCTTAATCACCCTATATCCGACTGACATTATTCTGGGAATCATATAAAATTAGCAGCCCTTGCATGGCTTGGACCCAGGAACAGAAACACCATAGTCACTGGTTTGACCACTAAACCATCTGTGATACATTCTGTATGGATGGTAGTTAGGATATGTGACTTTACTACAGGCATTCCACACTACTGGCAACAAATGTGACAGTCGGTTGGTGTACATATGTATAGTACATGTTAATGTTCATATGTTTCTGAGAGGCATATGTATACATTTGCAAGTATACATATTTATGAATAGGACACATACTTGACAACTACTTATATGCATGTATGTGTGATGTGTAGCTATGCGAATATAAGTATGTACATTTATAAATATATGACTACATATCTAGAGTTATACATGGCCATGTATATGAACACCCGCATCTGGGACGGACCTGTACTGTTTGTATACAGGGGTTGTGTGCATCATTACGACGAGGAACCTGGACAGGTTATACAATTTGTGAACGTGTACTATTTGGAAGATGGCTATAGGGAAGCCTCTTGGAAACATGTGAAAGGTATATATTCCCGATAATGCACATGGGGAGATGTGCATCACAGTCAGGTGTTTAATCCCGGGTCATAGGGTCTGCAGGACTGGATGGAGGCTGAGCAGGGTTGTGGACAAGTACTGCCAATCTGACTTGTGCCCGGTTGTCAACGGGGGTGGACATCGTGTTGTGCCACCAAGTCTAATCTTGAGAACAGACACTTATCCCATGAGGGATGTCCAAAAATTGTGGGCGATGAACCCTATTTTTTTGGCTGTATGAAAATGAGGGAGGGTTATGCATGCATGGGTTACCTAGTTTGCAAGCCTGAGACTGCCTACTAAATGTGGGTAGGGGGCACTATGTGCAGATATGGCTGGCCCAAGCTATCAGCCTGAGTATGGGTGGTTTTGGTGGACGTTCAGCAAGGGGGGGTGGTGTGCTTTGGAGGGGATGATGGGTATTCAATTATGCATCCAGGTATGTTGGGGTTGGATGGCTCATTTCAGGCCAGACCATTATGTGGGTGTGAGCCGGTACCGTTTCTGTACATGTGACATGTGTATCGCACATTTTAATGTTCATATGTTTGTGGGATTGTGTTCTGCAGTATGGCCTGTCAGGGTGTATTGGGGATGTGAATGTATGTTCTTTGGTTTCCTTTTTGATTCACCCACTGCTCCCTTGTACACCTCCAGTTCACCTGTTGTACATCTGACCCAGTCTCCCCTTGGCAAATTATTACATTACCCGTCACCCCCCCCCCAAATTCCACAAACGCACCATCCATCCCTTCTCTGATTACTGGCCCATGGCACAGACAGCAGTGCACATTGCGTACTCTACATATCTCTGGTACCAATATGGTTGTGAGGACAACCCTAGCATATTTGGTCTTCCATATGCTGTACTTCACGCACATAGGTACACGCAAATATTTATCTTTCATGACATGGTAGGTAGACCCGGGTAATACCCATTCTTCTTTGGGCCATCCAGACAAGGACGACTCGGACTGCGAATGGGTAGATATTGAGCGAATGCTCTGACCATTGGGCTAGGCTTAGCAAAGGGCAGCGGCGTGCAAACACTCTGCATTTCGCATCCACTTGGTATAAAAATCAACACTACAATGAAATACGGAAACGGGGTTTTAAATGTCATTGTTCGAGGGACAGGGGCTCAACATTCAGCTACGTGCTTTTGTGTTTACTCCTGTGATTTTATTTTGGTGTTCGCAGAACTCTCTTGTATGCTTTGCATACATTTCAGTATCCACGGACACTGACAGGAGTGATTACTATTAGAGGCAGGCTGTACTAGTCAGCATTTTAGGTTGAGTGACTGTAGCTGACATGTTCATGCCTCCGTGCAGCGCTTAAACATGCCCCCTGCACTCGCACACGTTTTCTGTACACGTGGACGGTGCGGCAGCACACCTTCATTAATATGCATATGGTGCTGCTGCGCCATCTCTGCACCGAGCTTCATGAATCCCAGGGATCATTTATTCATTTATTTTGGGTAATGAATAATGCAAAAGATAGAGAAGCAAAAAATACAGGGGGAATCCTGCATGGAACAATAAACAAGTATTGAAATGTGAAAAAAGGGTCAGTGTTGGGCTATGGAAAAATAAAAAACCCGAACAGCGAAATATCGAATGGAAGACAGCAAAACCGACAATTACTGAATAAATTCATTCAATGGCCATAGTTGGCCAATAACCAGGAAGTAACATGATGCATAATGTAAGTGAAGGGAAATCTTTAAAATTTGCCCTATTGCCCATTATAGTGTGATCTCGGAGTTGGTATATATAGTTAGGGGGGTAGGAGGTGTAGTCCCCCACATGGGGGGTCGGGAGGGGCACAGCCCCCCACCTTGGTTGGTTGTGTTTGCGATGTTGGCTGACTATGGCCATTCAATTACTTTTTTTTTTCAATTATGTCGCTCTTCTTAAGTGCCAGTTTCGCTGTCTTCCATTAGATATTTCGCCGTTCGGGTTTTTATTTTTCGGTAGCCAAATATAGACCCAATAAAAAGAAAGAAAGAAGCTAATGCACAGAGGAAAAGGACTATTAAAATAACATTAGATTATGGAACATAAAAACGAAGTTGTGGGTAGACAACATAGTATAATATGATTTTGGAAAAATATTGTTTAGTATTCCCATGGAAATAATTAAAAGAAGATGAAAAGATTGAAGAGAAAGTTTGAGGATTTTTTTTGAAACAGGAGATTTTTTTCTTAAGAATCTTTTTAGATAAATTAGCAGTTAAAGGTAACATGAAATAATTTAAGGTAAACAGCAAAACAATATTATACAAGGCACTGAAAAAGAGACTTAATGATGTGAATCTCATTACTAATTCTTTTTTCTTACTGTTCTGAGGTCCTGCTAAATTACAGGCCTGCAGGGGCCTGTACTGCTGTTATTACAACCCTCCCTGTGTTTTTGTATCTCTATCTATGTATCTGTCTGTATATCTTTTTACATTTGCTATACAACTAAATGAGCAAGTCTGAAGACCCTTTTCACTCTTGATCTGGGCCAAAAGGCAGGGACATGGTCAACAAAGTAGCAGTAATGAATACGCTATGGGAGAAACGCAAGATAAAATGAACAACTGTGGAAAATATCATAAGTAAACAACAAAACAGTAAAATTAAGACACTAAAAAAGATGAACAATTGTACTGAGAGATGTTTTAAACATTGTCACAATTAGGACAAGAATGCAGCATCATGTAGGTATCGAAGTAATCAGCCTAAAATGGTGGTACTTAGACATGATTATTATAGCAATTGCATTTATAGGAATCAGTTATGTTTTTGAGGAGTGCTTTAAATTATGGGAGTTTATTATACTTTCTGAATTTGATGGGTAATGAGTTACTAGTTTCTGGGGCTGTTTTGTAGTATGAAGGTTATGCAGTTGTAAGGTCTGTTTAATAGGAGACCTTGACTACAAAGTTATAAGGTAGTTCTTGATAGTCTTGGACAGTAACATTCCGTATGTAGCTTAAAGATTAAGGATCTAGCAGTTACTGCTTAGTTCTCATGGCAGTGGTTAGTGTGCTGCTGAACTACAAAAGCAGTAAAAGCTTTCTATGAGAAACATTAAATACTGATTTAATATGTGCCATGTTTCACAAGCCATGCTTTCACTGCAGTACAATAAATTCCTATTGTGCTAGTGTGTCTGTCTATCTGTAATATGATGCAGAGTTTGTAGACAGCATTGATATGCTCTGTCTCTGATCTGCAGTAGTACCCTTATTCTTCCGTATTCGGGTTGTGCCACACATTTTCATCTGTACTGCCCACCAGCTGCTTGTTTAGTGCACAACAGTGTACCACTTACACAGCTCTAGTATACAACTGTGTCTGAATCAGTGTTGATCTTTCCCCTCCATTTCTCAGTTCAATGGCTTTACATAGTGCACAGCATGTCTCTCAGTCTTATCCTATGTGATTCAATAGAGTTCATGTATTAGCAGTATCAGTGGAGCAACATCAGGCAAACTTTTCTTTGGTACAGAAGGCTGTAGGTTCTGTTCCCACACCAGGTAGATCAATTGCTAACACTGCAGTGCAGCATAAGGGAGATGCTGCACTTCTGAGTGTGCCATCCTTCAGATGAGATGTTAAACCAAGGCCTCTTCTGCTTGAATTGGTGGTAGCTCAGGTGCATGTAAAAGATCCCATGGCACCTATGGAAAAGAGTAGAAGTTCCCCAGTCCCCTGGGCAAATTTTCCCCTAGTGGTGTAAATACCACATTGGGTCTCCCATGAAAAGTAACTACTAGCTTAGTAAGGCTAACCCGGGTAACAAAGGATAAATAAGTAAGTGAATAAAACTAGAATTCAGATGTGTGGTGATTAAAATAACTAAAATCATCTCATCAGTATTTCTCCTAGTCTGTGTCTATCAGCCATTTCCAAATTTATGCTTTTGACCATATAAAACTTTAATTGCTGCCTAACAGGAATTATTATTATTACAGTTCATTTGGCTGATTTTTCAGAATACAGAAGCTGCTTATACCAGTTTAAGACAGTGAAGTTTCTTAGTTTTGGGTATTGCCAGCTCCTCTGTATGTGATATTGCAGTGCAGTGGAGGAGTGGAAATGTGCCCTTTCCACACTGTTGTGTGATATTGGAGTTGGTGTATCTAATTGGAAGTGCATAGGGGTCGGACTTGTCCACCCCCCACATAAAATAGTTTTTTTTTTGTTTATTTTGTATTAGTTTTGCATTTTGATCTTTTTAGATCAATATTTTTGTATTTGAGTGGTCAAAATTATGACTGGCAATCAAGAATTACAAATAATTTGCTACCTGCCATTCATAGACTTGCATTACAGGAACAGCCTCCATTTTATGCTGTGCATATGCAGATATGACATGGTTCCTGGCATCCCCTCAGGGAGATCATTCTGAGATATTTCTAATAGTTCTTATTTAGTTAGAGAGTGATAAATTGTGCAATGTGTCAGCATTTCCAGTGCATAACCAGTCATTGCCCTCTTTCTGCCTTTGTAGTGTTACGTATACTACCATTTTGCTGAAAATTATATTCCTCCACCAGTGAAGATGACTGTGCATACCAAAGCTTATTTCTCAGGGGTATAGTCTAGTTTCTCTTGTTTTGTTCCTGAACGCTTATAACAAGTGATGCATCACTGACATGTTTCATACTTCGGTGATTAAATAACTTGAATTTTAATAAGTATAGATCTTAAAAAGAAATGTTAAGACACACATGTTTAGTACTTTACTTTTTGACTTGTGTGATATTAAATTGGTTTAACATCCTGAGAGAAGGACAGAAACTGTTGACAAATGTTTCCTCTTCTGTATATTTTAGTTTACAGTAATCTTTGTCTGTTTTGGATAAATCACTTCTTTTCTTTCAATAGACTGTTTACTAATGAAAAAAATTAAGTTCTGAACTCTAATTTCTAAGTTAATATATTGGCCAGGAAATGTTAAAAAAATAGATTTATGCCCTGAACTAAAAACTCTACTCAAAATAAAATTTTTCTATCCCAGTATGTGTTTATGTGGGCGATGAATGCACAGTTTGTAACTGTCTGTATTTTAGCCAGACTGAAAGGAATGATTCTGCCCTTGAGCTATATATTTTTTTTATTTACCACATGTGGTATCTGCTTCCTTCCTCTCAGAACCCACCACATATTTCTCAAGGGCATTACATGTATTCCATGTCTAAGAAGCTTATAACTTTGAAAGGTGAAATTTATTAAACTCTGCTTGGTCACTCAAAACGAAGGACTCCATTAAAGTCCCTGTGTATAAACTCTTAAACTAACATGTTTTACTCCTGCATTCCATAGAGACATTATAATGAACAGTTGCTTTATTGTTTGTATTTTTTAAGTTATTGTGATATCTTTTCATATTACCATTATTGAAATTTTCTGTAGATCCGGACATCAATTAAAGGGTGTTTAGACTATGATGATGTTATTTGTTAAATTACAAACCAGCTTTGTAATGTAGCATTCTCATAAACAAAGAAAGCATTTTTCTAACTCCATGGTAAGCATTTTTTTGTCAAGGCAGATATTTCATTTAGCTATGTGTCTGATTCAAGGTTGCAGAACTTGATACCCATACAGGTACTGAAATGTCTAAAGGCGCTGTTAAAAGTACTTAAAACAAATTGTATCAGTCAATAATGTTAACAAATAAACAGTCAAGAGGAAAATAGCATGACACTGATAAATGTATATATAACAAAACAGAAATGACAAGAAAGGAAACAAAGTATATTTGCAGGTACCACTAGGACTGATGCACAGACAGATGGTGAGATAAATAATAGGAACTGATTGAAGATAAAACGCAGCTAGATAGACAAATGCCAAGCTTCTAAATCTGGCTTCCTCAGGTAGGGTTACAAAAACTCATATCCCTTGACTGAGATGCAACTTAAACATATCACCACCTCTGATTGTCTTTTTTGACAGGTAAGGCTGCAGAAACATCTTTTTTTTTCCTCAAATATACTGCAGAAACATCTTAACATTAACAGATTTCCTGAAAGCAGTCAATGCATGGTTTTTATTTTTGCATTTCCAGCAAACATGAGGAACCTACAGCAACTCCATGGGAGCTTTAGAAAGTCATCATTATGCAAAGCGAGCAAAGGTAGAAGCCTGCTCTTCATTGTGATGTATAACCTCTGAGAGAATTTTGCTATTTGTTTGCCTCACAAAGTATAATCTCTAACTCTAAAGCACCCAGATATAAAGAACATGCACTGGTGATTGAGATATCTTAGGACAGTTCTTTTAATCTTTTTAAAGTGCATATGTAATTCTAATACAGTTTGTGTTAAAAAGAAGCCCTGCAGCCATTCTATTTGAGACTTGGCAGAATACACAGCACTTTTTCAGGACTACAGGCCTCAAAACACAATGACCTGGAAAAGAAAACTACTTTGAAACTGACACCCTGGGTACATAAATCCTTGTAATATATTTACTCATGGTGGTACAGTAATCGAGTAAAGCAAACAAGACCGCATAAAACAAACATTTTTTTCAGGGGGCATATCCCCTTACTTTATTATTCTCAGGTTCATCCAGCTTTTGCTCAAAAGAGTTCTTCCAGGTAGCCTAGGCACAGTAACTGGACACTGGCAGGACAGTAGCTTATTGACTCAGGGCTGCTAGACTTTATGGTGGCACGCACTAGCTAATAGGGGCACATAGACCCATTCCACTGTTAGCATGGGTCCCTGCACTGGCAAATACCCATGCCCAGTTTTGGTGACATTAGCCAATATGATCAGATCATCGAGAGCAAATTATTACACCTTTGTGTGGTTAGCCCAGTCATGGCACTCAGTGTATGATCTATGTTCTTCCCTCCACAGGATACTGTACTTCACAGCTGATGCTCAAAAAGGTTGGACCATACAACTCTTCCCCGATAGGCAACATCTGAAGTGGATATAAAAAGTGTACACACCCCTGTTAAAATGCCATGTTTTGTGATATAAAAAATGAGACTACAATAAATCATTTCAAAACTTTTACCACCTTTAATGTGACCTATAACCTGTGCAATTCAATTGAAAAACAAAGAAATCTGTTAGGGGAAAAATATAAAAAATAAAAAATGAACAATAAGCTGGTTGCATAAGTGTGCACACCCTTAAACTAATACTTTGTTGAAGCACCTTTTGATTTAATTACAACATTCATTAATCTTGGGTACACACCTGCCATCAATTAAAGAGACTCTAATTAACCCCAAATAAAGTTCAGCTGTCCTAGTAGGATTTTCCTGACATTTACTCAGTTGCCTGGTACAGCAAAAGCCATGGTTTGCAGAGAGCTTACAAAGCATCAAAGGGATCTCATTGTTGAAAGGTATCAGTCAGGAGAAGAGTGCAAATCATTTCCACAGCACTGGATATACCATGGAACACAGTGAAGACAATCATCAAAAAGTGGAGAAAATATGGGGCAACAGTGACATTGCAAAGAACTGGACATTCCTCCAAAACTGATGAAAAGACAAGATGAACACTAGTGATGGAGGCTGCCAAGAGATCTGCAGCAACACTGAAGGAGCTGCAGGAATTTCTAGCAAGTACTGATTGTGTACTACATATGACAATCTCCCATAGTCTACATATGTCTGGACTATAGGGTAGGGTTTGAAGATGGAAGCCTTTTTTTACACAGAAGAATATCCAGGCCCAGTTAAAATTTGCAAACAAATGCATCATCTCCCAAAAGCATGTGGGAAAATGTGTTATGGTCTGATGAGACCAAGGTTGAACTTTTTGGCCCCAATTCCAAAAGGTATGTTTAGCGCAAAAACAACAGTTCGCATCACCAAAAGAACACCATCCCCACGATGAAGCATGGTGGTGGCAGTATCATGCTTTGGGGTTGCTTTTCTTCATCTGGAACTAGGGCTTTAGTCAAGGTGGAGGGAATTATGAACAGTTCCAAATACCAGTCACTTTTGGCCCAAAACCTTCAAGGCGTCTGCTAGAAAGATGAAGATGAAGAGGAATTTCACCTTTCAACACGACAATAACCCCAAGCATACATCCAAATCAACAAAAGAATGGCTTCACCAGAAGAAAATTAAAGTTTTGGAATGGCTCAGCCAGAGCCCAGACCTAAATCCAATAGAAAATCTGTGGTGTGACCTGAAGAGGGCTGTGCACAAGAGATGCCCTCATAATCTGACAGATTTGGAATGCTTTTGCAAGGAAGAGTGGGCAAATATTGTCAAGTCAAGATGTGCCATGCTGATAGACTCCTACCCAAGAAGACTGAATGCTGTAATTAAATCAAAAGGTGTTTCAACAAAGTATTAGTTTAAGGGTGTGCACATACAACAAAGTATTAGTTTAAGGGTTTGCAGACTTATGCAACCAGTGTATTGTACGTTTTTTATTTTTTATATTTTTTCCACTAACAGATTTGTTTGTTTTTCAATTGAATTGTACAGGTTATAGGTCACATTAAAGGTGGGAAAAGTTTTGAAATGATTTATTGTGGTCTCATTTTTTTATATCACAAAAACCTGGCATTTCAGCAGGTGTGTGTACACTTTTTATATCCTTTGTATAATCTGTGCTGCTGACCACAAGTCCATTCTTAGGTATGTTTGAGATGGAAATACCCAGCAGGTTTTTTGAGGTGGGAGTATTCGCACAGAGACACAAGGAGAACATGTAAACTCCACAGAGGCATTGGTCAGAGGTCAGGATTGAACTTTGTACCTTATGCATGGGAGGTGAAGACTTTAACTATTATTCCAACTGTTCTATTCCATTATCTGTAGCTACCTCCAGTGATACATATCCTTACCATTCTGCATTTATGTTACTAATGAAGAAACCATTATGGTCAATACCTAGAGTGATCACTGGCTCCATGGCTATAACAGTGATAGTACAGGTGGGAAAGTTTCCTGATGCCCTGGCCTAATTTCCCATTGTCAGTATGAATACCTCATTGGGTCTCCCCTGAAAATAAGTCATTGGCTTAGTGGGGCTAACCCAGTTTA
The DNA here is from genome assembly GCF_019279795.1 of Protopterus annectens. Lineage (NCBI taxonomy): Eukaryota > Metazoa > Chordata > Ceratodontiformes > Protopteridae > Protopterus > Protopterus annectens. The sequence continues at coordinate 1,255,659,373 of NC_056739.1, forward strand.
AAAAAGTGCAGATAAATAAATTAATTCATTAATAACCAAATGAATAAATATAGATTTTTAATTTTTTTATTTGGCTTTAAAACAATAATTAAACAAATCAATTATAAAACAAACAAAAAGTATTTACATAGGTCCACAGCTGATCAATACATCAAAGTTATACATCAATAATTAATATTTTTCAAGCAAGTCTTTAAGTTTAAGTCGAGTTATATGAATGTGTAATATTATAGCTTCATAGGTAGGTACTAGGTTATTGGCCCTAGGGCCTATACAAGCCTAGCCAAAAAGGTACCCTGGCTTTCGCCACCCAAGAAAATTATTTTCAGGTACCCTGGCTTTCGCCACCCAAGAAAATTATTTTCCTGTGCCCCTGTCAGGCAGAGCCAGACAGGTGATCCCTGGGGTGAATTTCCTATTTCCCATCCAATCATCAAGATTTTTTTGAAGAGTGCTAATGAGGAGTTTTGTTTGATATAGATAGGCAGTTTGTTCCAGAGTATGGGAAGTTTCTGGGACAGGAATCTATCCCTCCAGCATGTTCTGTTTATTGTGGTGACAAGGTTTAGGTCCCTAGAGCATGTAGCTCAGAGGGATTGGGATTTCTTTAAGTGGAGCATGTCCAACAGCTCTGGGTTTGACATAGCTTTGTATGTTAGGCAGAGATCGCCTCTGAGTAGGCGATATGCGACGGAGTAAAGCTGGAGTTTTTTGAGACGGCCTGTTTGAGGCCAGTAATCCTCTTTGTGAGGTATTTCTGTGGCCTTTCCAGTTGTTGTAGATGTCTTGTGAGGTATATACCAAAAGAGGCATTGTACTCTATAATGGGTCTAATGGGTAACGAGTAGAGGGGAACAGTGACCTCTTTTTTCCTGGATGAGAAACCTTTTGTGATGAGGTGTGCCACATAGAAGGATTTCCTGACTACCATGGTGATGTGATTATCAAAGGAGAGACTACTGTCCACCTGTGTCCCAAGGTCTCTTATCACACTTTCAGTGTTAAGTAGACTACCACCTATGTGGTAGCTCATGGGTACAGAGTTTTTACCAAAGGGGATGGCAATGCACTTTTTGGCATTGAGCTTGAGGCCATGGAGTTGACACCAGGCATCTGTCTCAGTGAGGCCCTTTTGTAGGATATCCACATCATTAGGAGTTTCAATTATGGCTCCTAGTTTGCAGTCATCTGTGAACTTCATTAACCAAAGACCTTCTGTGTTAGCCTGTACTTCAGAAAAGTAGATACCAAACAGGAGAGGACCCAGGACTGAACCCTGTGGTACTACACTTGTCACTGGTTTGAAGTCGGATTTGGAGTCTGTTACGTTTACAGTGTGAGTTCTGTCAGTGAGCCAGTTGGCAACCCATCTTGTGACATAGGGATTTATATCTAGTTTAGTGAGTTTATCTATAATTCCAGAGTAGGGGATGGTGTCAAAAGCCTTGACGAGATCTAGATAGGCTGTGTGAACCACCTTACCCTTGTCTACGGCTTTGGTGACTGCTTCAAAGAAGTCAATCAGGTTTAGGAGACATGATCTGCCTTTTACAAACCCAAACTGGGTGGGGTCCAGAGTTTGGAGATTGCCAATGTCTTTGTTTATAAGTTCCATGATGATACGTTCCATGGCCTTGCAGACCAGGCTCATTAGGCTAACAGGGCAATAGTTCCTGGTGTCCATGGTGGCTTCCCCTTTGTGGAGTGGGATAACTGTCACTGTGTGCCATTCAGTGGGCACAAAGCCTGAGCTGAGGCTATGATTGAACATGGTGCTTAGGTGGGGTGCCAGTTCATTCTGTAATTCATGTAGAACGCAGCCTGGGATGTTGTCAGGTCCCATGGATGCTGTGTTCTTGGCTTTGGAGTGTGTGGTTTTTACCTGTGCAGCCATGATTACAGGAACTTTGCATTCTTTTGGTATATAGAGATGGGCCCTTTAGGGGGTGAGTGAGGGTAAAGTTAGCACTGAACCTATCTGCCAGGATGTTGGCAATATCAGTTGGTTCTGTATATTTAGTGCCATTGTGCTTTAACTCAGAGTAGATCTGAGTGTTGCCATTGAGATTCTTGACATAGCTATAGAATGCTTTGTGGTTGTCTTTAGAATCAGTGGCGATTTTGTTTTCATAATTAGCTTTGAAGGATTTTATGAAGGATCTCAGCTTCTTACTGAGGCTGACCAGGGAGTTCTTCCAGTCATGGGATTTTACTCTTTTTTGCAACAGTTTCTTTCTTCTGTTGTAGAGTTTGTTTATGGCAGGGGACCACTAGATTGGCTTCCTTTTTTTGGAGGATAGCATCTTGGTTCTGTTAGGGATAGCACGATCCATGCACTTGTGTAAGTGCTTATAAAGTGCATTTGTGTAGGATTCAGCAGTCATACCTCTATTGTCCATCTGCATGGGTGTTGTGAAGTTTGACACTTCTGTCTTAAGAAGCGTGAAGTTGGCTTTGGATACATTTTTTACGGTGGTTTCCCTAATGGGGGTTGGGGACGGGATGTGGATGTCTTTGCTGATTAGCTTGTGGTTGGATCTGACCAACAAGGAATTGACCTCTGGTTGCCCATATTGGTAATGACCAGATCTAGGATATTGCTGCCCCTGGTGGGGGTGTGGATAAGTTGAGCCAAGGCATTGGAATTTATGAATTCCAGAAAATGTTGAGCAAAAGAGTTGGTACATGAGTAGTTTTCGCAGTTAATTGTGGGGTAGTTGAAATCACCCATTATTAGGGTGTTGGGTTGTGCCCTGATATTTTCCAGTGTATCAAGAAATGAGGAGTGGGAATCCTGGGGCATGGTGGGGGATTTGTAGCAAGTTACAATTTGGATTGCGGTCTTGTCCAGAGTTAGTTGCACTTGGATAATCTCGGATGCATTATGCTGAGCAACTAGCCTGGAGGTGTGGATATCCTTAATGAATATGGACACGCCTCCACCTTTAGTGTTTCAGTCCAGGTTAGGTGGCCGAAAGGTGTGGTATGAATTATATCCTGTTAATGCAGGGGTGCTCTCTGGAGCCTTGAACCAGGTCTCTGTCACTGCACAGATGTCGATATTCTCCATTTTAAGGAGTGCCTCGAGTGAATGCATTTTAAGGTTTAGACTTCTATCATTGAGTAGCATTACTCTCAGACTTTGCTTGCTTGTACCTGTTACGGTGGTGAATTTGTCATTTATAGCTTTCAATTCACTACTGTAAACAATTTTACCATACTAATAAATTCAACTCTAGAGGGGGTAACTTTACTTTTTCAGTTTTTAGTAATTAGTTTTCTGACTATAGCAAGAACAGACCAAAGAAGAGGCACTTGGGATTTTAGAATTCTCAGGAATTGGAGCATTAAATAAAACTAAAGATTTAGAAATATTGCATCTGAATGACCATAGAGCTTGAATAAAGTTATTAACTGCTTTCTAAAAACAGGCAGCTGACTTCACATTCATATACTATATGTGTCCAATCAGCTTGAAAGAATTTATGAGACTGTACTATACTGGAATTAATTGGAAACAACTGAAATGAGACTGGAATGGAAGTCTTCATCTGCTAATTACCCAAGCTCATGCTAAACAGGTGCTAGTCTCTCATTTATGGGCCAAGTCTTGTGTACTTTTTAGAATGAAATCTCCAAACATTGTAGTTCATTTAATAAGGCTTTATTAGATGTTCACAATATCCAAATGCTGTCTTCATTAACAGTGCTGATAAACAATAACAGTCTGTAGAAATGTTGGGATGCTGGTTAGTAATAACAGTGCTGCTAAATATATCCAAAGCTTCTGCATGTATATTCTGATTGTCCTGAATAATGTAAACTGAAGCAGTCTTTATTTGACATGTCATCTGTACTCAGGCTCAATTGTCTGTATTGTAGCTTCCTTTCCAAAATGTTGGATATTTAATCTTTTCTGTAAGTCTGGTCAAACTAACTAACTGACTTCCCTAACTGCATTTGAAGTATATTTTAATAATACCAACCCCCTGTAATGCTTTACATGCCTCCTTGGCCTTGGTTACCTTAGCTTTCAAGCCTGGTTTTGCATGTGCCATATCTAAGGAACATTTTGTAGCTGGCAAGATTGTATCTTTCCCTTGAGAAAAGAACATTCTGATTTTTGTATTTTCTGCTCATTTCATGCTTATCTTTTCTTTTTAGTAAACTGTCTTTTTCTGAAACTGATTGCATACGTCTGACTATATTTTCAGCACTTATTCTACCTAAATGTACTATAGTAAATTTACTGAGAATACCGCAACTCTAATACAGCTATTATTTCAGAATCACATATCCAGCATTTAATTCTATTTGATTTATACATAACTGTAATTTTGTTAGGAGTGACTAAAGCTCTGCGTAAAAATTTCCAAGTGAAAAATTTCCAATATAATGAAGAGGTAATTTTATCTGCAGGTTTTAATATTAATTATTTTTTTGTATTGCTCAGAGAAGTCTTCAATATTAATTTTTGAGGAGTAGGTCTAATAGGAATTGTCTATGTGAAATCTAACTTAAAAATTTCATAAATTTGTGACAAATAGGATTTATTTCTCATTGTATTATTATTATGTATTACAAATTCCAGTAATTTAGGGAACAATTTCTTTTCTAGGTTACATATCTTATTTACCTCTGTGTTCACAGAGATCTCTAAATATTTGTAAAATTAACCAGTTCTTAGAATCTTGATTGTATTTGTACCATAAATTTTCAACAGTATATATGTATCAGTACCATTTAAGAACTGATGTCAATAAATTAAATTGCTTTGTTGTTTCAATACTAACATTTTGTTGAAGTTATGAATTTCTAAGCAGTTACTTGAATATGCAATTGGAAACATAGAAATTATTAAGTCTTCAATACAGTGGTTAGAATATATAAACTTTTGGAAGGAGGAAATGATGTTATTTAAATAGTGAATTTGAGAAGATGGTGTAATACCATTTATGTAAAACCTTTTAATCACCAGATAAAACTATCAGGTACTATTTGTTTATGACTGGTTGTAATATATTTATTATTTACTAATAATATTTCTTGATGTATTTGTTTCCATTTTAAATCATAAGATGAATTTATCCACAATGCTATAACTTTTACAATTGTTGAAGTAGCATACAATTGGATATCAGGGAATCCTATTCCACCATTATCCTAACCTTTTCTGTGCCAATCAAAGGGAACTCTTGATTTATTAGTTTGCCAAAAATTTAAGTAGAATATTATTTATTTATTTATTTTATTTTATTTTATTTCAGTTTGATAACCGGGGATGTCCACTGGGCCAGAAAGAGCCCGTTTTCAGTGGAGGCCCGGGAAGAAAAGCTCCAATGAACATTTACAGAGAGAAACATATATCTATGTATATACAATAGATTTTCAAAAGAAAAATACATTATTCAATACAGAATGGATGTGGTAAAATACAATAAAGTACAATAACAATAAAATCAATGGGATTATACCTATTATGATGAAGAGAAATAAGAGTACCTAAATAATTTTTTTTGGTTTGAGCAGGAGAGAGATATGGATGTAGCAGAAATGTTGGAGCAGAGGGTGGAGAGGTTAGTGACTAGGGGGAAAATTTAAGTTATGGGTGTGGGATGGGCATATCCATTTAGTAGTAAGATAGGAGAATAAGAGGGATTTAAATTTGGTGCGATTGGGGGTATTGTGAAGAATAGGAGGGAGAGAGTTCATAGGTTCATAGGTTCATAGAATAGCACTAGGCTAACTGCCCTTGCGAGCCACCTCAAGCCCAGCCAATTATCCCCCGCGAGACTCAAACCCTGCACCTTTTGCCTGCAAGGCAAACACCCTAACCATTAGACCAACCTAATATTCTGCAGAAAATTACTAATGAAAGCTCTGGCAATCAGACTGGAACCTTGGTATGAAAGTTAAACAAAACTGTTAAGTTATCAGTTCTATTCTCACTAATGATAAGAGCTACATGATGGCTATATCAAAGACATTTATTTTAACAGAGTTAGAATGGGCAGGGAATGCGGCAGATGGAATTACAAGAGTCTAAGGTAAAAGTGTATCCTTTGTAAAAAAAAAAGGACTGACAACTACCATGCTATGCTGATGCAGTACCACTGTATAGTCTAATGGAAATCCTGTACAAGACATTCCTGCAGCAATATTTCATGAACAGGTATGGTCAGGTGTTTTCAATAGTTTCTGGACCTTAACGCTAATTACCACACACACACACACACACACACACACACACACACACACACACACACACACACACACACACCAGCTTCTGCTGTATGGATATTAGATTTTCAACCTTTGTGGAGAGGGCAAGGTTCAACAATCAAATAGTCTATTGTTCTGGAGATCAAAAGATTCATCAGCTTCTTTCAAATGGATGAAGAATTGTCTTTAGGAACCTGCTCGGCATACCACGGCTGACAAAAACCTGATGCTGTGGACAGCTGGACTAAAGGCCTCTGCCACATGGCCATAAGAGTGATAGGAATGGAATCAAAACAGTTATGGGAATCTGGCAAGAATTAACACTTGTGTGGTCCCACATGTGATGACAACTTTCTTAAAAACTGAAGAGAGTGGTCCATGTTGCAATTAATGTCTTTATTAGAAAGGTTTTCCTGACATCTATTCCAGCTAGAAAAAGAAAATAACCATTATAAAATAAATACGCTATGCCATATTTTTTTTCCATCATCATCAAACTGGAACTGTGTGGTCACTCCACAGTGAATTACAACAGAGGGTTCTCTTTTGGCTAAATGACTAAGAAAAAAAACAACATAACAGGCTCAGTGGTCAATAGGGGTGAATAAATTCTGCAGAACTCAAAGGCCTTAGTGTGATAGTCTGACCACAAACAATAAACACAAGGAATGTGCATCTTTATCTAAAATGTTCAGACTGCATTGGACACAGTATTGGAAGCAAGAACCCTGCCCTCCTTGATCACTGCCCACCAAGTGATCCAACAGGCTGATTAAGGTAATGAGCTACGAGTCAGCTGCACCCTTGAAAGTGAATGCAGGAACTTTTTACTTGCTTAATGTGGGGCCCTAAAGAAGCTAATGACAAGAAGCACATGTATGAATTTTAGAAATGGAGCAGGATAGAAGGAGTTGGCCAGGGGGTCAAAAGGGTTTGTAAATTTGAAGGAGGTTTTGTTTTTCTGATCTTAGTGAGCGATTAGGGATGTAGGGGCTTAATGCAGTGGAGAGAGGAGCAGCTAGTGGGATTGTGGACATGTTTGTGGATGTTAGCAGGTCAGGTAAGTGGGAAGTTCAAGCCATTTTGAGTATGGAGAGAGTGACAATGGTGAGATGAGTTTCTAGAGTTGGTAGCAAATTTGCATATTTTATTATAGCATGATTCGAGTTTGTGTTGTTGACCAAGTTAGAGATTGTTTAGCAGGGGGTACTTTACATAAGAGAGGGGAGCAGGTAGGAGTAGGCTAGGGTTTTTCTGTTGGAGGGGGAGAGGTATCGGTTGTGTCTATATAGTAGGCCACGCTTTTGGTGGTTTTTTTATGGTGGATTGAATATGAGTGTCAAATTTTAGGTGCCAGTCAATAATGATGCCAAGGAGTTTGGTATCTGAAATGATTTCAATTGGGATGTTATTGTTACTGAGTACTGAGAAAGAATTTGTCTATTGGGGAGTTTCTAGAGGGGGAAACATCGTAAGTTTTGTTTTATTAGCATTAAGAGCAAGGTGGTTGTTTTTCATCCAGGATTCAGTTTCAGAAAAGGCTGATTAAGTTTTTAGAAGAAGGTCAGAGGGGGTGAAGGCAGAGCAGATGATTGTTGTGTCATCTGCATATTGGATTATAGATAAGTATGGGATGGCGTGGTGAAAGTTGTAAGTAAATATATTGAAGAGTAGAGGTCCTAGAACTGAGACTTGTGGGACCCCAGTGGGGGTGTGAAGAAAGGGGGAGGTTGAGGATTTCCATTGAATGGTTTGTTGATGTTCTGAGAGGTAGCTTGAGAACCAAACTAAGGTGGAGGTGAAGAGGCTGAGAGAAGACGGTTGAGTTAAGAGTTGAGGGTGGGAGATGGTGTCGAAAGCTTTGGATAGAGCAAGGAACAGGGAGTATACAAGTTTACCAGAGTTGCAAGCTTGATTTATGGTTCCTAGAAAGGATAGGAGGGCAGTCATGGTACTGTGGCCAGGGTGGAAGCTGTGTTGAGTAGGGGTAAGAAGGTTGTTTTGAGTAAGATGTGACATGATTTGAGTATGGATACATTTCTCAAGGATTTTAGATAAGGGTGAAAGGATAGTTATAGGTCTGAAATTGGAGGTATCAGTGTTTTTGCCTCCATTGTGTAATGGAATGATGTATGCATGGTGCCAGATGGAAGAGACATATGCTTCTTGGATGGATCTGTTGATTAAAATGGAAATGGGAAGGGCTATGCTGTCAGCAGTTAATTTTAGGAAGGTTGCTGGGTGAGTGTCAGGTGCAGTCTGGGTTTTAGTCGGAGTAGTAGTTTTTTTATAGTACTAGTGGGGATAGGTTCAAGGTTGAAAGGGGGGAGTAAGTGGTTAGTGGGGGACTGGAGAAGATGTTGGTGGGGTGGGAAAAGAGGATAACAGTTTGGCTATGCAGTCTATGAAGAATGAGTTAAATTGGCTGTCAGTGTCCAGGTCAGTAAGGTTTGGGTTTGTACAGGTTTTTCTTTGTTTTCAGGGTGAAGGAGGGAGGAGATTGTGGTCCAGAACTTTTTTGGGTTGTTTGAGTGGGTGGATTGGAGTTTTAAGCAGTAAAGTTTATGATCTCTGGTTATAAGTTTTTTATAGAGTTACAAAGTTGTTTGAACAGTAGTAGGTAATTAGGTAGTCTGTTTTTTTATATAGTTTCCAGGTTTTTCTCTTTGTAGCATGGTAAGTCTTGTTTCTTTGGACAGCCAGGAGGAGGCATTAGCTTTGATTTCTTTGGTTATTAAGGGAGCATGGTTGTTGAGAGTGTTTATAAATGTGTCATTAAAGTATAAAGTGGCACTGTCCAGGGGCAGGGTTTCCAGTCATTAAGTTTTACACATTCTGTGAAAGTCTGAGGTTTGAAATGGGAGAGATTGTGTGTGTGTATGTAATAGTGTTGCTGCTGGACAGGACAGGGGTGACAGTCAGCAAAAGTTGGTAGCTGGTCGCTGAGGAGGTCTGGAAGGATTCCTGAGTTTGAGATCTAGTTGGGATGGGAAGTAAGGATCCAGTCAATGATGGTGCCAGAGGACCCATCTTTGTTTGGTCTAGTAGGGGAGTTTATAAGCTGGCTAAAACTGTAGAGATTAACTGATTGAGATGGGCTAGTGAATTTATTAAGGACCAATTTATGTTAGTGTCACCTAGGATGTAGGTTTCAGTTTTTATGTTGGAAGAAACCCAGGAAAGGATGTCTTCTATTGTTGGGATGTTGTTACCTGGGGGTATATATAGGGCAGCTATACATATGGATTTATGGTTGTTTAGTCTTAGTAGAGCAGTAGTAATTTCAGCTTTACTAAAGTTAGGTATGGGATTGGTGTATGGAGTTATGGTATAGGAGTAAGAGAAGATTACACCTCCACCTTTTTTGTTAAATCTATTATTGTGAATGATTTGGCAGCTGGTTGGAAGGATTTCATCCTCTTTTATGGAGGGTTTAAGCTAGGTCTCTGAGATTGTGGTTATGTTGGGATGGTTGTGGTGAAGCCAGGCATGGAGATTAGGGATCTTGTTTCTTAGGCTTTGGGCATTGAGTGGCAAGATGTATTTATTTAGGTGTGTGGGTGTTGGTGTGTGGGGAATTGGGGGTAGGTGCTGGAGGTGTGGGTCCTAGGTTAGGATGAATGTTATCACATATTGATAGTGTAATTTGAAGGAGGATATCTGTGATGTGGTTTAGTGTGATTGAAGAGTGGGAAGGTAGGAATGGGAATGTTTTGGTGGAGTGGGGATTTGGGGTACGTAGTGAGTGTGTAGGATGGGTAGTATTGTATGTTTGAATTGCAGGGTTGGGTTGAATGGGTAGAGTTCATGTGTTATGGAGTTGAAAGGTGGTAAGTAGACATGTATGGTAGATGTGGAGTGTGTTTTGGATGTATGGCTGGGATGTGGCAGTTGGGTGTGGTAACTGAGATAGGTAAGTGAGATGAGAATGGTTATTATAAATAGGAGATGGTATGGGGGAGTGGACATACTATAAGTGGTGGGAGGAGAGAAAGAAAAACGGTGTGTGTTGTGGGGGTGGTAGATGTTTGGTTGGTGGAATGGGGATGGGTGGGATTATGTTTGAAATAAATGTACAGGTAATGGCGGTGTGTGGGAATTGGGGGTAGGGTAGGAGAGCAGAGTTAGTCCACTGGGTGAACAGAGTGGGTTACAGCTCAGCAGAGGTGAGCAGAATTCAATCAGTGAATGTTGATACTGGCTGGGGGTGGTGTCTTGGCCCGAGGTATGGGGGAAACAGTTTCAGTAGCAATAGTTGCCTATGTTTACTTGAAAATAGGCTTAGTGGACACCAAAATGTAATTATTATGGTAGATTCTAAAGCCTTGAAGTACAGGCTACAGTTTGAGTGACTGTGCCGTCTATTGCAGCCATTGAGATACTGCAAATGATGATTGCTGACTACAACTGTTGACTTAGGTAATGGTGCTATCTAGTTCCATTAGACCAAACGTGCACCAGGGGTTCAGTAGGGCATAAGCCAGTTGGGAGAGGTGGGTGGCAAGAAGGAATAGTGGTTGTTTGCTGCTACCTAGTGATGTTAAACAGGAGGTACAGTTAGTGAGCTGTAGGGGATAGGGTCCATGCAAGTGTGCATGTTATCGGGAAAATGCTGAAACAGAAGGTATTTTAAACAATGTTTCTGCAGGTAAGGTATAGATCATGAACACATTAGCTTACATGCATTCTTGGTGTTTTTTGTAATAGAGCAGTTAGTTATTCAGTAGTTCCTTTGGTCCTGGTTGCAGGGAGGTGGTTTAGGGATTGGTTCCTGGTTGAATAGGATTGCAAGATGGTTCAAATGAGCTGGAATGGAAGGAGAAGAGAGGAAATGTTAGCAAAAAAGGGAGAACAGAGATATTATGTATCTTTATCATTGTTTGCTGGATATAGTACTAAATATTACAAGACAAACATTATTTTAGGGAGAATTATCATCTTAATAAGCATTAATCATTCTTCTATGGTAAAAAAGAAATTGTTCTAATTTGTGACTAAACTTAAAATTTTATTAACAACCTGTTGTAAGTGTGTTTGTATCATTTCTTTACTATTAGACATAATGGTTATACCAAGGTATTTAATTTGATTGTTATTCCAATTGACGCTAGAACATTTTTTGTAAGATTTTTGAAACTTTTTTTTATTAATAATTTACTTGTTTTATTATGATTAAATCTTAAGTTTGAAATTTCTTCAAACTGGCTGATAGAAATAATTATATGTTCTAATGAATTTTCTATATTTCCTATTGTTAGCAAAATATCATCAGCAAAGAGTTGAATCTTTAATTCAAAATATTTCATTTTGATACCATTAATGTTCATATTGGATCTAATTCTATTAACAAAGGGTTCCATAGCTAATGCAAAAAGTAAAAGTGATAATGGACAACCTTGTTTTGTGCCTTTTTGTAATTTAAAGGAATTGGAGAGAAAAAAATCTCTTTTAACATCAAAACAAGAGTTAGTCTATAATATAGGAATTAATAAAATTAGCTCAGGTGAGAAATTCTACACTTTAAGTGTTTTAAACAGGTATAACCAATTAACTGTCAAAAGCCTTATTTAATTAGACTAATGATATAAAGTGTTTTTTATTTTTATTTGCATAGTCTATTAATGTATGTATTGTTATTATATTATCCTGTAGTTATCTGTTTAAAATAACCCCAGTTTAATCATTGCTAATTAGTTTAGGTATAAGTAGATTAATTTTGTTAGCTAAAATGGACATGAACTTCTTACAGTCCACATTTAAAAGTGAAATGGGTCAGTATGATGAACACTTTATAGGATCCTTATCTTGTTTTAAAATAGGTGATATATGGGAATATTTCCATGATGGGAGGACTTCAGCAGTTGTTTTTATTCCTTTATAGACCTTATCTAATATTTTAACTGCATCATCAGGTAGTATTTTATATGGTTGATCTTTTATTTCTGTTAAAGTGAATGGTCTATCATTTTTATTTGTTCACTTGTTTATTATTTATGTTTTTCACTTAGAAATGTTTCAACTATATCATCATTATCTAGGTTATTTGCATTTTCATAACATATTTTAAAGCCCTCAAGGATACATTTAATATATATTCTACTTTCTTTTTTATTATTTATATGTGTTATCATTTCTATGATATGATTTAGTGTATTTATTTTCTTGATCTAAGAACCAGTTTATGCAAGCATAAAGGGTTTACTGAATGTGCCTGAAGTTTAAGTTTTTCCGGGTTTATTGAAACTTTATGATTTAGAATTTTAACATATTTTGTATTTAAGGTTTTAAGTTCAGACTGACTGATAACATCATTTGGTTTAAGATTTAACTTTAGTGTGTCTATTTTGGCCTGTAATGTATTCAATTTTTGTCCAATTCTCTTGTTTTACTAATATACCAGCTTGTAGTTCTCCCATTTAAATAAGCCTTTAGTGAATCCTACAGGATAATGACAGTTACTTCACCATTCATGTTTATTACTATGAAAGTTCTGATCTCATTAAAATACCAATCCTTGAATTATTTCATTTTAATAATGCACATTGGTACTCTCCTGTAATGTATTAGATTGTCAGTTTTTAAAATAATATTGACAATTATAGCATTGTGGTATAATAATGGACATGAAACTATTGAAATTCTCTGATATGTGATAACAGATTGTTTCAGACAAAAATGTTATCAATATTTGTTTGCGTTCCATATCTATATGAATAATGGGTAAATTAAGAGAATTTATTTTCCTTAGCTCATGTATATCCTTTAAATTTATTAGATTTACAAAACTCATGAACTGTTTGGCTGAAGGCATGATTCTCAGCTTTCTATCTGCAGTGGAATCTTTGTCTGATAAAATACAATTAAATTTACCAGCCATTATGACATCAATTTGTAAAAGTATGAGTGTTACTCCAATTATTTGATATAATTTCAATAATAACTTTCATATATGTAAAAAGTTATATTTTTTATACTTTGCTTATAACATAGCATGTCTTTCCTGGGTGCTATTACATGCCAAGTATACTATCAGTAGCACACTACTGGACCATTTTAAGAACCCAGAATGTAACTTAGCATGTCTATTTATTGTCATTTGTTGCATCTTGTATTATATTTAATAGTACATTACTCAACTATGCCAAGATATCAGAAAGTGTGCCACTTAACATAAGTTTCATAATAACAATGATTAACTTTTAATAACATAAATAGTTTAACCTTTTAAAGTCAAAGTGAAAATAAGTGGTTTTAATTTCATATAGCTTAAAGAATCAAACTCTAACATTTTAAAAAGGGGAACTAGTAACCATTTGAAATGGGCGGCCACGGTGGTGCGGCAGTTAGCATTGCCACCTCACAGCAAGAGGTTCTCTGGTTCGATTCTCGGCTGGGATGCCTTCTGTATGGAGTCTGCATATCCTCCCTGTGATCGCATGGGTTTCCTCTGGGTGATCCGGTTTCCTCCCACATCCCAAAGACATGCTGTAGGTGGATTGGACACTCCAAATTGGCCCTAGGTGTGAGTGTGTGCATGCGTGTGCCTTCTGTGGAAGGATGGGTGCTCGGCTGGCACCTCGGCACTGTAAAACTCCACTACCAATCATGAGCAGATGGGTGATCCACTGTGGCAACCCCTAAGTGGGAAAAAGCTGAAAGAAGAACAAGAAGAAGTAACCATTTGAAATAGAGAAAGAAAGAAGTAAATGATTTATTTTGTAAAGAGTAATGTGCAGCACATGTTCATAAGTATTCAATCACTTATTTAAATTAATAAGAATTCATAACCATGAAATACATTGATTTTCATTTGTCCTTCATTTTTTTACTGTTTTTGTCTTTTATTAACCAACCATCTCTTGTTGCATTTCTCTTCAAAGAAGTTAATAGATTTCAGTCCATTTCTTCTGTTTTTTTCTAGGATTTTATTTTTATGTATAAAGTCCATTGCATTTTTCAAGGTGTTAAAATCTTCTTTCATTCTGGAAGGTGAATCCTTATTTTTGCTGGAAACAAATTTCTGCTTTAATATTGTTTTTCTTTAAGCTTTTAACAAGGGACATGCATACTTTTCTCTTGGGCATCACTAATGTAGAATAGTCATTGTCAAATTGTATAATATTTCCTTTAATTTTTAACTGGATAATTAGTCCATACAACTTTTAAGATAAAATCCTTATCTTGACTTGAGAAAAAACTCTCATGATCACTGACCTTGGTGAAGGTTTTTTTTTTTTTTTTTTTTTTTTTTTTTTACAATGAGTTAGAAAGTGACCTATGTGCCCCTTCAATGCCAAATGAAAAAGCTTCAGGCAAGTTCAAAGTTTTAGGCAGCCAGGTATTAAGGAATTGAATCATACTGTCTCCCTCTTCTTTTTTAGGAATCCCATAAATACTAATGTTATTTCATCCCGGAATAAGTTCTTTTGTTTCAGAAGACATTTATTGTCATTCTCATTTTCAGGTAATCTTCCATCAAAATCATACATTGCCTCTTCTATACTTGAGATTTGTGATGATTGTTGTTTGAGAGATTCACTGATCATTTCAACTTGTTTTTTAGATTACTTTTTAAAATTGTCCATTTTGCTTTCTAATTTATCAGTCTTTGCAGATAACTCACTGATGTTACTTAGTATAACCTGTGTGCCTTTTTTCATAGTATTGTCCTGTACACTGGGATTAGAGTGGCTCATTCTGAGACAATTAGTTCTTTCTAGTTTTCTTAACAGGAAAAAGCAATTAAAGAGTTTCAAACTTATTTTTTTGTAGTAAATCTTTCAGCAGATGTTCAGCTATAAATCCATCAAGTTTTGAAACATCTTATTAGAGTTTTTTTAGTAAAAATCCTGTCAGAGATTTAAAAATGAAGCACAGCTAAAAAACAGTCCATGCTGTTAATTGCTCACCATCTTGGCCACACCTGTAAATATAGCATTTTTTGCTGTCATTTTTGTAAATTACAGTATCTTGGTGCATCTGATGCTTGTTCTCAATGTATTACTGAGATTAGTAGTGAAATAGATCTTACCAATTTAATAATGTCCGGTTCACAAAATAACACTTCTGAATATGATAATGTCCGCAAGTATTTTTCTTTAATGCATCAAACCAGTTCACATCATTTGTGGACTTTAAATTATGCATGTTTGTATGTTTTTATTACTACCTTTCCAAGCAAGTAACAAATCCCTGGCTCCATGTCTTCCACTATTCATTTTATATTTCAAATAGAGTTAATCTCAAATGAATTAGACACTAAATATATTTTCTACAATAAGCAAGTTTGGAGGAATATCATTATATATTTATCCATATTAAATTCATGCTGTTTATTTATGCATCATGATATTTTAGAATATTTAAAAAGATGTGTCTAATTCTTCATTTAAATATAAAATAAAATATGCTTCAGTTTTGTGTAATAAGTATTATCTGTGTAGTTTGGTTAGAGAATTATTTGTTTAATTTTCAGCCATATCTAATGCCTCATTTTGGAATATCCACCTACATAACTAAGGAACTCTTTGATTCAGCAGGCAGTGTATCTTCCAAAATGAACAATTTTAAATGTGGTAATGTTCTCCATATTTATTACACCTACACCATACTGTGCATGCATGTGTTTTGTGTGTGTGTGTGTGTGTGTGTGTGTGTGTGTGTGTACATATATATATATATATATATATATATATATATATATTTTAAACTACTCTTAAAATTCAGCTTCTTGGGTATCACAGTTTGTTTACAATTTAAATGAAATTTAAATCCAAAAAAACTCCCCTTCATCACACACTTGAATGCCTTGCTTTATGGTAGCTATTCTTCCTGTAGATAGTAAATAGCTTATACTATTTTTCTGTCATTTTGATAGTTATCTGAAAAGGGGCAGAAAATAATTTAGAAATACTTTTACCCTTTGTAAAAATCAACCATGGAAAAATATCAACTGATTTTTCCTTCTCTTCACTTTTCCTCTGGAATGGCCACTGTTTATATATAAATGAACCAGTAACAAGGCAGGATCCAAAGGTGGAAAAATTTAAATGCCTAGAACTAAACCCAAAAGATAAATTCCATATGGTACGAGCAGTAACCAACTCCAGAAAGAAAGCTTCTAGTCCTTAGTAATCCCAAAACACCATGAACACTAAAATGAATAACAATTCTCAAGTAGCTTTTCGTCTGCAATAAAACACAAACTTCTGCAGAATGAAACAGTGATAGCCAGAACTTACTTGTATACCATTTCCATAACAGAATAATTGAATCAAGTGATGTAATCAATTAAAGAAGCCTTTATGTTTAAAGAGAAATCTTATACAGAAAAAGTTGTTTAAATACATCTGATATTAAAAGCTGTGCAGAAACGTATTCAATACACAAATACAACAGTTTAAAAAGTCAAAAGTGCAATGAATGTATAAAGAAATGACATATAAAAATGACACAAGAAATAACATGTAAAAACAATTATAAAAAGCTCTTGCTAAAAACACGAATAAAAGGAAGTTATAATGCTGAATGTGTGTGTGTACTTTATAAAACGATGACATGAGCTTTTGAAGATGGATCATAGCTTGTTAGCTTTTTGTTTTAAGATTGGAACTAGAGAAGTACATTTATTAATGCCCTTGGAATGTGTGGAATCTAACCTGACCTGCCA
>NC_056739.1:1255681263-1255783352 GCF_019279795.1 Protopterus annectens
AATGATAGGATTGGTGCTTATGTTTTGTTCTCCTAGAGGCAGGAGGTATACTATGAGGGCATTAGCAAAGTAATTGTGAGGCAAAGTCAGTTCATAGACAATAATCTTTGTGAATCTGAGTGTAAATCTTTGTTTGTAACTTAATGAATGGAAAGGAATGCTGAGTAAATGTAGATTTTCAGGTATGATGGGGATATAGTATACATGGGTATAGAGAGATAGAATACAATAGACCCAAAATACAGTCAAAAGTCTCAGGCATTATTGTACATGGTCTAGTACAGGATAATATATTATAACAGAGTATATGGTACTGTAGAAAACAGTGTAGTACAATATAATTTCAAAGGGCACAGTAAAGAGCAACAGTATATATCAAGACTACACTAAAAATTGAGACGATAGACTTCCTTGATTCTCTTGCAAGCATCTCCCCTTAATGCAAAAACACTAGGTATGTTTGTTAGAGATGTCTGCTTACCATGGAATCCTTGAGATCTTTGCTGTCTGGAAGTTTGTATCTTCCACCCTGGATGAATGAATCTAAGAAAAAAGGGGTCAGATAAACAATATTCAAAATATGACCATCAGGATGGCTCACTCAAAGAATCACATAATCTCTCCTTCATTGAGGATACTGAGATCTATTTCTGGAAGTAAGCCCTGAGGTAGTGTCAACTAGTTGCCTACCAGATAAGTGGCTCATACAGCCCCATCATGCTCAGCCTGAAAAAAGTCAGTGGAACCACCATGTGGGCTCCCTACCTGCCAGATGTTATGTGAGGGTAGGGTGCTATGCTAGTTAAGTAGGAGGCAGGAGTGGGACAGATTAGGATGGACAAATCTCTGTCAATGGAAAGTGACTTTTGGAATTTGTACTGTCACTCCATGCTACCAAAGGTGCAACAGATTGAAAAGTACCAACTAGAAATGTAGCATTGGTTCTGAAACCAGACTTCACAGTTGGGGTTTGTCTTTCTCCTGCTCCACAGTTGTTCCTGTGGAAAAGCCTCAGAAGGGTATGAGGAAGTTAATGATCTCCCAGCTGGGGACCATAAACTTGGAGTTTGTCACAGTGGATGACAGACTCTCTTCAATGCAACTTCAGGATGTAAAAAGTAAAATTTTGTGTCTTTTCATATTCACCTGATAGCTGTTTTGAGTATTTGGCCTTCTTGAAGAACATGGATGTGATGCCCAATAGGATACCATCCACTTACTTTGTAGTTCTACTGGGATATTTCAATATTTATATGAGGAAGAATGGATACACTTGCAGGGGAATAACTTGTAGAATGGCTTGTCTGATCCAAACAGATGTTAGAATTTTTTTTTTCTTCTTTGGTAGTAATGGATTGTGTATAGCAGTCAATGGGATAGTTTGATGAGGTAAATGGAGAATGACTTTCAAAAAACAACTCAGAGAATACCTTATTAACCACTGGTTATGCCCATGTAGTAACCCAGACTAATCCTTCCACTACTTTCTCTGAACCCTACCTACATAACCTTTTGCAATTTAATTCCAGTTCTCTCTATGCCTTAGAGAGTAGACCTACCTACTCTAATTTTTAGTCTCTACAACTCTCTTACACTCGATCCTCTACCAACTTTATACTTGCATAGATTGCTGCTTGCAGCATTAATTTGCTATCACATATAAAGATCTATAGAGACTTTTGTTATATTTCTTATTTCATGCTGCCTTAAAGTTGCTATGCTACTATAGGATAATGGGATGATTCACTGCTTAGTACTGTACCTGGAGTTGCTATATTTGCTATTGTATTTTTTTATATTTCTCTTTCTTAATAGTGCGCCACTTCAAATTTGTTTATTGTTTCATCTCTTTTCTTATTATTCTGCTACTTTAACACCAATTTTTGTCTATAAAACATTTGTATTCTGCACATTAAAATAGTACTGCACCTAAATTTGTTACTTTTTTTTACTTATTTGTACCTGTAGTTGCTAATATTTTGCTTATGTGGAGCTTTTCTCCCCAGGCCTCTACTGAAAATGGACATATATCCAGTTAGACTAGCCTGGTCAACAAATGTAAAATAAAATAAATAAATAAATGCATATTCAAACATGATGACATACATAAGAGTATGTGCTACTGAAGCACCTTGCTCATAGGTCAATAATCGACCCTGTAGTTATGTCATCAGATTTGAGCTCTTATGTTCTAGAGAGTTAGGTGAGGAGGGGACTGAGCTATCAGCTCATCACCTCTTAGTGGTGAGGTGGGTCAGAAAACTGCTGTGGTGGTTGGACTGACCTAGGAAACACACATATGTATTAAGGGTGTCCTTGGAATAGCCAGTAGATTGTTCTTTTCAGCACGAGTTCAGCTACCACCCCTGGAACAGCTTCTTCCATATAGTAGGGTAGGTTTGGGAAGACAATCCTGAATAGACCCTATATAGGAACTTAATAGGTAAGGCAATGGCAAGGAATTATAGCTGAAATGTGAACAGTTGTTATTATTGCAATAATCCTAGGACTCAATGCTGGATAGCAGCAATGAGGTTAGCCATCATGTTAAAGAAATAAGCCTCCCTTGTAATAATTGCAAGGGTGTGGTGAGTTGGATCTCTAAGGCACTGACAAGCTAGTTTAGAAGGTACTGTGATAGTCACTGAAGTGAAGGCGTGGCTCTGGGATAGTTTGATGAGGTAAATGGAGAATTACTTTCAGGTGGCCTTAAGGAGGGTCTGGCAAATCAGCAAGTGACTTGGGTGAAGGGATGAAACATTGCCTAGGGCATTCTTCACAAGAGTAAAAATAGGTTGACTTTGACCAAGTACATTTTGGGATGTAGAGGAAACCCTTTGAAGAATTTTTGAACCTGATAGACCTGCCTTCCTTTGAGGAAGTAACCTCTGTAGCATCTAGTAAGATTGGTTCTAATTCTATATATGAGTTAATTGCAATAATTAAACAGTTCAACTGCAACACAGCTGTGAGATTGGATGAAATCTGGCTGGAAATGCAGAAGACATTGGATATTATTGCAGTGTCATAGTTAACATGCCTTTTCAGTGTTGTGTGGAAGGTGAGAACGACGAACGACTGGCTTGGCAAACTAGACTGGTGGCCTAGATTTCAAAAAGAGGCACATAACAGTAAGTTTAAGTTATTGTTGGATCTTTTCCTTTCAGCCTTCCTAGGAAACATTCTGTCAGAGTGCTGCATAGGACAATTCTGATAGATGAGCTAATGGATCAGGGGGAGCAATGCATATTCTATCCTGCCCATGGAGTAATAAACCAGCTGTTTGCCCTTGCACATATTGAGCAGGTTCTGTGAGTTTACCAGTACTGTCTATATCTGTTTTGGTAGCCTGAAGAAGGCGCATAATTGCATAACACCGACTGTATTGTGGGTGATCAGATAGGACCCCAGGGTCACTGCTGTGTGTTGTTCACCCTCAACATTTGCAGAATAAGATTTTTGTTAAAATGAATACATTTAGAGAATAAGATTCTAGCAAAGGCTTTCTGGTCTCCCCCCCGTTCATAATGTTTATGGAGAAGATATGAAGATGGTGCCAAGATGATGTAGGTTGTGGACACTAGGCTTGATTCTTTGTTTTTGCAGATGAAGTTGCCCTCTGATGTTACTGTGATCTTCCTTGTAGACTAGAATAGACTGCTTCTGAATGTGAAGCAGATGGGGTGAAAATTACCACCTCTAAATTAGTAGGCATGGTTTTCAAGCCAAAAAGAGTGAATTGCTCTGTGCAGGGGAGTGGGGGTAGCTACCCCAGCTGGAAGAAGGAGACTTGAAGAGTGAGGATAGAGTTGATCAGTAGACTGACCATGGGGTGGACACCGCAGTAGCAGTGCTACAGGTATTGTGTGAGACTGTGGTGTTGAGGCAGGATAAAGCAGTCAATTTACTGGTCACACTGCATCTCCATTCTCACTTATGGACATAAACTTTGGCTCATGGTTTAAAGGATAAGATTGCACATAGAAGCAACAGAAAGGAGGCTTCTTTTCAGCATAGCTGAATTTACTATCTACAGCAGAGTGAGGAGTTCATTCAGTCTGAGAGGATCTCAGAAATCTGAACTTCCTCCTCAAGATAGAGATGAACCAGTTGAAATGGTTAGGGTACCTAGTGATTTCTCCAGTTTACTTACTGTGGGAGAGGTACCATGTACAGTCCACTGAAAAGATGCTATGGGACTGACCTAGATCATGTCTCTCTGTTTACTGGGGTAGTACTCTGATCACAATTAACCAATTTCAGTCAAAGTCTGGGTGAATACAGTTACAATCACTGAAAAAGAAATAACACAATCAGAATCATCATCATCTTCTTTCGGCTGTTCCCATTAGGGGTCGCCACAGCGGATCATCTGTTTCCATTTCTTTCTGTCCTCTGCATCTTGCTCTGTCACACCAACCACCTGCATGTCCTCTCTCACCACATCCATAAACCTTATCTTAGGCCTTCCTCTTTTCCTGTTACCTGGTAGCTTCATCCTTAGCATCTTTTTCCCAATATACTCAGCATCCCTCCTCAGCACACGTCCAAACCAATGTAATCTTGCCTCTCTGGCTTTGTCTCCAAACCTTCCAACCTGGACTGACCCTCTAATATACTTATTCCTAATCATGTCTACCCTCGTCACACCCAGTGCAAATCTTAACATCTTTAACTCTGCCACATCCAGCTCAAACTCCTACCTTATTGTCAGTGCCACTGTCTCCAACCCTTATATCATAGCTGGTCTCACTCCCCTCTTGTAGACCTTCCCTTTCACTCTTATTGGTACTCGTCTGTCACAAATCATTCCTGACACTGTTCTCCACCCACTCCATCCTGCCTGTACTCTCTTCTTCATGTCTTTTCCACACTCACCATTACTCTGAACTATTGATCCCAAGTATTTAAACTCATCCACCTTCACCACCTCTACTCCTTGCATCCTCACCATTCCTCTATCCTCCCTGTCATTCACACACATATATTCTGTCTTAATCCTGCTGACCTTCATCAGACTAGACAAAAATAATAAATGCATATAAAGACATACTTTTGCAAGAAAGTTATATATAACTGCAAAGAGAACTACAGCTAAGCTTATACACAACATTTGCAAACATACAATGATATCACATGACTTATAAGTGTTCAATAAAGGAGTATAAGAAAAGAAAAGTTGAGTAGTTGAGAAGAATGGTTATGAGTAATTAGGTGATGTTTTCTCCTCGTAGCATGAGCATTTCACTTGTTTATGAAGTTAAACTCTGACTTGGAAACTGAATTTAATGATGGAAGTGAGGCCCTTAACATAAAGATAGATAGTGTCCAAGATTTATGGGACTAGAATTGAAATGGTATGGTTAGTGCAGTGAAATTTTGTTTTTAGTGTCAGTAAGGAGGGATAGTTTGGTAAGTCTTCTAACCTTAGCAAATAAAACATGCTATTGCATTATTTCCACCAGCACAAACTTTACTGCCTGTACAAGACAGGGCCAGCCTTCTACTTGTTTCTATACTTTTTAAGCTATTCCATCAAGACTCCCTATTTATTCTTGCTATGAAACTCATTGCAGCCACCTCAACCTACAACCTGGGAAGCCAATCGACTGGTGGCCCTTTACTTCAACCCCCTGTTACTAAACTGCCTCATGCAGGTCACAGCTTCTAGGGACTCACACCAAAACTGTGGCAGCTCCTTCCTTACCACTTCACCTGCACCACTAGTCACTCAAAGTTCAGGCCAGAATTCAAACACAAATACAGTTGCCAGAATGGTGGAGATATTACTTAATCAATAAATATCCCCACAAATGAACACCACTCCCTTTCACCCTCCCACCTACTCTGGAGTGTAATATTGAAGTTTCTGCCTTTGTAAGCATATGCACATATGTAAATTCATGTACACTATCTGCCCTCCACATTCTGTGATTGTGTTGTTATGACCAGTTTCATCATCCTATAAAACTCAGTTTGACCTATTGCTATCTGTTACTACTCTAAATAATCAGATTGGCATTTTACAGTACACATTTACTGTATTCATCTATTGATGGTTATATATTATTTTCTCTTCTCTGTTTTTTTTTATAGTTTATTGATGTTTTGTTATTACTTTGTGACTGTAACCCATGCCGAGCCTGCAATTGGTCATCATTTGATCAGTCTTCTACCCTGCTAACCAAAATGTAAATAAATAAGAAACCGTTTTATGTGTGGGTTTTGGTGGTGATTTTATAGCACTGAGAAGGGAGAAATATTTCTAGAGGAAATAGTTTGAAGAGATGTGAGCCTACCAGAAGGTCAGCCCTTTGCTGAAGAAGTAGCCAGTTAGTTTTTGGGAGAGTGAGGTAATAGTTTTCTTGAAC
This sequence comes from Protopterus annectens, assembly GCF_019279795.1. Lineage (NCBI taxonomy): Eukaryota > Metazoa > Chordata > Ceratodontiformes > Protopteridae > Protopterus > Protopterus annectens. The sequence continues at coordinate 1,255,687,635 of NC_056739.1, forward strand.
AGGAGAGTTTGCTGTGAAGTGACATATTTTGTTAGGGATTGATTTTAGGGAGATTAAGTTTTTGCTGGATGCTGCATCTATCTTTAATAAGCAGGCCATATTCAAGCTGAGCCAGAAGGATACCTGTGTCAATAGTGGCTCTGGCTTCTGACATCAAGTAGGGAGAGATTTTCCTAGTTCAGAAAAGCAAGAAATGTCCCTTTTCTTGTTATTTCCTTGTGATCTTGGAAGTACAGTGCTCAGTCAAGTCAGATACTAAGCTATTTGAAGAAAGTAGTTGTTTTAATGGGGTTTTGGTTATTAAGGAGTTAGGGGTCTGGCTACTTTTTGGTGGGTATCAAAAACATGCATATAGATTTTGTGGGGTTCAGAATTAAATTTGATTAGCCATTGTATGAGAGAGAGAGAGAGAGAGAGAGAGAGAGAGAGAGAGAGAGAGAAAGAGAGAGATGTCATTTTGAAGTTGAGATTGAATGTCAGTGTGACTGGGGCTACCATGTCATCAGCATATTAAATTAGAGGCATAAGAGTGAAGTTGTGAGGAAGTCTGTTGATAAAGACAGAGAAAAGCAGAACAGTAAGTATGGATTCTTGTAGAACACCCTTTGCTTAGAGGGGATTTATCATATAAATATGTGCCTATTTTGCTTTGAAGAGGCTGTTAGATAAGAAGTCTTTGAACTGGATGGAAGCGTCAGAACTTAATCCGGATTCAGATTGTGAAGATAAAGAGTGCAACTGATGAGGTTAAAGCCTTTTTTTGAGATCTATGAACAAGATCCTGTGAGATTGTGTTTGTACATGCTAAGCAGACTATCATCTGTAAGTGACCAGAGAGTCATTATGGTGCTATAGCCAGTCCAAAATCAATGCTGCTTAAGGAATAGGAGATGTTATTATTGAATGTGTTTAGTGAGTTGGCTGTGAATTGGAGAAGAGTATGAAGCATTTATAAGCTTGGGTACTTTGGGGAATAGGTTTATTAAGATAATTTTCAATTTTCCATATCTGAGGTTTAATGTTGTTAAGGTGAAGCTGAAAATGTGAAATTGAGAGATGGTGATAAAGTCTTTACAGATGCGAATGAACCAAGTGTAAATGTTATCTAAACCAGGAGGGGTAATTTTAGGAATCTGATCTAATAATGATACTTTGATTTTGTTTTTGATTTGTTTAAAGAAGAGGAGTGGGATGAAAAGTGGTCATGAAGGAGGAAGAAGAGAAGAGAGATAGGGAGAATTGTCTGTGACAGTAGTGGTCAGGTTGTATAATTATTTTAGGAAGTCTGACCTTGACAGCAGGCCTTCTGAGAAATGAAGATTATTATAAGATTGGTTATGGAAGGGGATGCATGACCAGTTAGTATTTTATTTCATTACTTAAGTACTTAGGTTTGATTAATAGTGAAAATTGTTTTGTTTCAAGATAATTGGCCTTATGTCAGCATATAACTTGCTTGAAGAAGTTACATAGGGTTTCAAAGATTTTTTGTGACTCTGGATTAGGGTTATTTTTCCATTTTCACCAGGCGTCATCTGGTAGTTTGAAAAGTTGCTTGAGTCTTTTGTTAGTCAGTTATTATTGATGTGTTTGAGTAGTCTTTTAGTTAGCGGGAAAATCTGTCTTGATGATGGAATAGAGTTGGGGGGGTCAGCATTTCTGCATCAGTGTTGAGGGTCTGCTCAGAAGATCATGGAGGACCAATCCATAGAGGTGAGGTGGGCTTTCAGTATTTTTATATAACTAAGGGATTGCGGTCTGAAAGCTATAACATTTTGATGTGATTTGGGAGACTAGCTATTGATCTGAAAAATGAGGCAGTGATCATTGAAAGATGGTGGATTTGATGTGTCCTGGATTATTAATAGTCAACATTCTAGAAGGGAGTGCAAGTTGGATTGCAGATTAGGCCAAGTTTATTCCATTATAAGTTTCATGACACCTAGATCAGCAGGGAACTCAGACATCCTGTTGGAGCATGATCCAAGGAAATTAAGAGTAAAGTCACCAACAGTAAGGAGATTGCTATACTTTGAGTGGCATAATGTTTTCTATGAGAGATTTAAATTTATTCAGAGACAAGGGGTGGGATAGACAGGCAATGTTTTTTTTTTTTAAATGAGTGGATTCTTAAAAATATCCATTTGGGTTCAGAGTCTTTAAGGGAATTATTCTGAGTGAGAAACTTAGGGTTGAATATTTTTGTAAAGTAATAATGTTCCACTGCCTGCACTGTTGCCTGATCTGGTGTCATGGTAGTAGTTGTAGGAAGGATGCAGGTGATGAAAATTGCAAAAGTTGTTTTTAAACCATAATTCTGTGACAGCCACAATGATGGAGGAGGGGGAGGAGAGGGTGTTACTTTTTTCCAGATACTATGAACATTGAATTGTGCCCACGAGATGGAGGAGGATTTGGTGTTGGTAGGAATAAAGAAAAGTCTGACTTCATAAAAACTGCAATCCATTGAATGGCAACTGATCTAGCATAACTTGTTGATTAGTAGCTGATGAAAAAAAATAATTCTTTGCCCCACTGCACCCCCTCATGTGTGCTTCTGTCCTCCCCGCTAATTATGTATACAAACTACGAGATTGCACTACAGTAGGGAAAGGGCAAATTATCCAGTCCCCACTGTACTTCACTCTTGCACATTCAGTCAGCTGTACTGACAGTTTTCTGAGTTTGAAAAGTTGTCACTTGATAATTTGTAGGTAACACAAATAAAGATTTTAAGTGGAGTGTCTGGGTTTGAATCAGTGTTAGCCCTTATTAGCAGTGTGAAGATTATGGGTGTGAATTTGAAAAATTTGGGAAAAGTTGTTTGAAGGAGTCTAGGTTTGCAGGCACAAGGGATTATACAGCATTGAGATCCTGTTATGAGTATTGGTGGGAATATTTGTGGTGGCTGTTAAAAAAGTTCTCAGGTGTTACAGCTCTGGTCAAACTGTCTCACACTTCCAGAATTAGGCTCCCGGTAAATCTCCATGGTTAGGTTTCTAGTACTTCACAAGTAAATCAACAGACAAGTATCTGGTAGTCCACAGGTTACTCCACAGACAGGCTTCTGGTAGTCCACAAGTAAATCCACGGAGAGGTTTCTGGTAGTCCACAGGTAAATCCACAGATATGTGTCTAGTAGTCCACAAGTAAATCCACAGACAGGCTTCTGGTAGTCCATGCATAAAATCTGCAAGTTTAATACATAAAGTAAAAGTATATTTTACTTTATCTTAGTTTGTGTATTAAACTTATGGATTTTATGAGTGGCTCTTCCTTTTAGCCCTCATAGTTTCTACCGGTTTTTATGGTTGTGAAGTGTGCGAGTTTTTTCTTTTAAATATTTCAGAACTTTGACAGATTTTATCAGCTGTACATCAGACAATAAAAAAAAAAAAAGATATGAAAAAGTAAATGTTATGCAGGGTCATCTTTTGTACATCAGTCAACTCAAACCAGGGAAATGTGTTTACTGCTGTCCTTGAATAGTAAATGTACTTGTTGAATTTCATTGGTTCATGGAGTTCTTCTTATTGACTGTGCCGAGTCAGTTTGCTTGGATAAATGGCATAGTGCTTGAAAAGCTGTCTCTCACTTTTTACTGCATGAATCAATTGTACTGTTGTATCTTACAAGCTGCTATTGCAGATTTATACAAGGAAAGCCATGTGTGCTTGCATATCAAATTATGGAGCACGGAAAGATGTAATAACAAGTAAGTTTTACACTTGTACAGTGATATTGCCTTCAATTTTAAAGGTAAAGGATCAGAACCCTTTATTGCCATATATATCTCTTGTTACTTTGAATGTTGTTTTACTAACTTACATCTCCCTTTAGATGCAAACATCTTACTTCTTTCCTGGAGGTAATGTTGGAAACTTACAGTTCAAAACTTATATGTACTGCACTTACATTCTATATAGTCATTTTACTTGAAAATTATGGGCAATTAAAGGTGTTTTTTTACATTCATTTTATATACTAAAATACATGACTTCACCACATCACTTGTTTGGGGTTATCTTTGCTATACAATTTCTTGCAGTGCCTGTATCTTTTATTGGTGTATATATAATTATGCTGATTATTGTTGCTACCAAGATATGATTTTAGTAGTAAATCTGTATGCACTTAGTATTTTTAGTCAATCTGAGTAAGCAACTATCTAATACTACATTTCCCAGCTGGCATCACAGATATCTTGCATGTGTGTGCTTTTTGTCCCTTCCTCCCTCCCTGGTATCTTTAAGAATGGACCAATTTGAAAAGTAACATGTATTTTAAGTAGCAGATGCAACCACAAATCTTGCAATATTTACAGTGGCAGTACAAAAAGTAGTGTTAAGAATGGAGTACAAAGAAGCATTTTAAAATTCTCGGGCAGAAAAAGAGAGAGAGAGAGAGTATTACTGAAGTGTAGTGGAACACCATCTTTTAACAGCATTTAACACGTAAATGCTTGGATTATGCACACAGGGTTGGGTGTTGAGAGGTCCCAGGTGTTTCTGACTTGTTTAGCTTGCTGTATTTGTGAAATAAGTGTCTTAAAGGTTTTTCTTTCTTGTAATTAATTTATTGTAGACTGCTACACAGCATGCACTGATATATACATTGACTTTGATGTTGAAAAAGTACAAGAGAAACACATTTTGGCTTTGTCTTTAATTTTCAGCATCCTTTTTTTCAAATATATTTTTTATTGTATTTTCCTCTTATTTTTAATACAAGAAAAAGAATAAAACAGAAATAAATAAGGACAAGATACATGGAATATCAATTTGCAATAAGCATAATAATATATACAGAACATATACCATCAGTGTTCAGTTATCAATATGCAGAATTAACTAACATTCAAACTGTTCACATTAAATTGTAAGACAAAATTGACTCTGAGATATTTTAATCATAATAGAATCTGACATTAAAACAGTTGCATCAAGATATTCTAACCTACCTAACTTAAATTGTATCTTGTACTATGTACACTATATACAGTTGATGTCACCTCAAAATGTTCATTTTATTTACACTTCCTAGACCTTTCCAATTTTAAGATGGGTACAAGTTGTGCAATATTTATTTTCTTTTATTTTTCTTTATTTACTTAGAGTAGTAATGATGTCGTAGTTCCTTGATTCATAAACCAGTTTTACCTTAAGATTTCTATAAGCCTTTTCCAATGTTTCTGATAATAGGATAGTTTTTTTTTGGCTTCTTGTAATTAGTTTGCTGGCTAATACGTATTTTATAGCCATGCCTTTAAATTCTTCCCATGTAATTTTAGTTCTATCTAACCAGTTTTGAACTATGTATGGTTTCATCATTGCGCACAATGTTATTATGATGTGTTTGTTTTCATATGAAAAGTTGGTGGGGAATACATGTAAAATTGCAATTTCCCATGACAGGGTAGATTTAGTTTATCCTTTTTTTCTAACTTGGTTCTTAACGAACACTGTAATTTGTAAACATTCTTTCAGCTCCAAAAAATATGAAGGGTGTCAGCTACGCTGTTTGGACATGTGGGGCAATAAGGAGAGAGAGAGAAGGATTAATTTTACTTAGAAAGAGTGGTGTGTGATAGGCATTATTGTTAATCATAATTTGGGTATAAATTCATTTTTTTGAGAGGGGTTAATTTCAAAGTAAGTTCAATTGCAGCAGATTTTTGTTCAATAGTAATCTTGTTATTTTTTCCTTCCCAAAATTTTGAATACAGAAGTGCATCTTGGTATCTAATTCTTGTTATTAATCTATATGTGTTTGATAACATTTTGGATCTCGAAAGCAACTGGTTAATAATTTGTTGATATAGCTGCATATCTTGGTCATCTATTTTAACATTTGTAGTAATTGCTTTAATCAGGTATAGTAATTGGTTGATTATGGTGTTATAACTTTTATTTACTTCTAATCTTTGCCTAATATTTTCAATTGAAAGGGTTTTGACTTGGTAGAAGTCCCATACACTTGTGTTTTTAATTAGTGGGTATTGATTCATGTTTATCATAGTGTTATTTAATTTAATATTAGAATTTAGGTGTATTGGTTGTCCTAGTAACAAAGCATCCCTAAGATTTAGGGAGGATACCAGCTTTTGAAATAGTAATGTATTTCTTATGATTATGGGGTGGATTTTAAAATACCTTAGTGTCTTAGAATTTAGAAAGGGTATTGCTTTAGGGTTTAAATTTGATGAAATAAGATGATTGTAATATATTTTCATCCATAGTGGACACCATGCTTTGTTAGATGGTTCAAAATTTGATATTTGTATAATTCGACTAGCGTTTATAATGTCATAGTATGTTTGAAAATCGGGTCGTCCTAGGCCCCCTTTCTGTTTGGGTAGTGTTAATCTAGAGTATTTTATTCCTGTATTTTTTGGATGCCAAATAAATTTCCTTAGTAGTGTTTTTAGTTTGGAAAATAAATTATTTGGTATATTTTGATTAATAGCATTAAAGTGAAACAATAATCTTGGGAGAATATTCATTTTAACTATAACCACCTTAGATAGTGGAGATAGGTTAAGATTTAATCATCTTTTAGTGTCTTCTGTGATGTTAGCCCAGGTTTTAAACAAATTATTTTTAGTCAAATCAGATTGGGGGTGAGTGAACATGATACCGAGATACTTTGAGATTATAATTGACTTTTATTTCAGTGTCAGGGAAATAGAATTCCTTATGTCCTAAAGTATTCAAAAGGAATATGACTTATTTGTTTGGGTTAATGGCATAATTCGATACTTTTGAAAATTTTTCAGTGGAGTTTAAAATCTTGTTTAAATCTGTATTAGGGAATTCAAAGTAAATAGTAAGATCAGCGAAAGCTGTAAACTTTATTGGGATTTTTGAAATATTCATAAGATGGTGGTAAGTTCTTTGTGATATTTTAAGGAGAAGAGGTTTGATGTATATATTGAACAGGTATGGTGATAGTGGGCATCCTTGCTTTGTACTGCTACTGATTTGAATAGGTTTTGATTGCTTTTTATTTATAGATAGTGCTGTCATAGCATTATTGTATAAGGCCCTCACCATGTTTGTATATTCTTCAGGAATGCTAAAAATTGTTGGGAGGGTGGCCTAATGGTTAAGGTGTTTGCCTTACAAACACAAGGTGCAGGGTTTGAGTCTCACAAGGGATAATTGGCTAGGCTTAAAATGGCTTGCAAGGGCAGTTAGCTAGTACTAATCTATGAACCTATTTCTCGAGTATCTTTAATAGAAAATCAAAGTTTACTCTGTCAAAAGCTTTAGATGCATCTACTGATAGTGCATAGATAGGGCAATTATCATTCACTTTTAAACTAATGATTGAATCAATGGTGAGTGTATTGTCGTATACCTGTCTATTGTTCATAAAACCTAGTGGTTCAGAAGATATGATGAGAGGTAACATTTTTTTGATTCTGCTAGCTAAGACTGTAGATAGAATTTTAATACCAACATTTATGAGTGCTATCGGCCTGTAGTTTGGATTTGATGTATCAAATTTGGGTTTTGGTATGAGTATAGTTTTTCAGTTGTTGATATACAGGTCTTTGGTACAATACTTCATTACGTATTTGCATACTTTCAATAGTGTTGGAACTATTTGTTTTTTGAAAGTCTTATAGAACTCTGCCACGTACCCATCTGGCCCTGGTGATTTACCTGGTTTCAACTTATTTACAGCAGCAATGATTTCCTCTACATTTATAGGGGCTTTAAGATTATTTATTTCTGCTTCATTCAGTACTGGAAACTACAATTCTTTGGTGAATTGATGGAATAATAATTCATTAAACTGGTCGTGTAGGCCATATAGTGTTTGATAAATCTCTTCAAAAGCCGTTATAATCTCTTTGTCCTTATCTAGAGTTTTGTTATTATAATTTAATTGATTTATTTTGGTAGGGCTTTTTTTATGTTTATGATTCTTGCCAATGCTTTTGAGGGGTATTGAGCCCATTCGGCATATTTGTGTAGAAGTTTAATTTCACTGATAGAGTACTGTTGTGATTGAATTTCGTGTAGTTGTCCTTGTAGTATAACAATTTGACTTTCAAGTTCTAGTGAGTGTTTCATTTGTAATTCTGACTCTATACTTTTTAATTTTGATTCTATTGTTATAACTTTTTCCTTGTTTAATTTTTTATACAGAACGGCTTTTTGGATTAGTATTCCCCTAATAGTGGCTTTTGTCATTTGCCTTTGAATGTCATATGGTATATCTGTTACCTCTAGGTTATTTTTAGCTTGAGTAAAAATGTCAACGATTCCCTGTGAAACTTCTTTATCCTTTAATAAGTTAGTATTTAATGTCCGGTTCGCTAGTGTTTGGGATCTTTGCATTGAGCTAACCATCTTTATTGCAATGTTTATTTTTGCATGCTCTGATATTGTTCTATGTTCACTGTTGTAGGTAATTGCATTATTTAGTAAAGTTTCAGATATTAAAAATATGTCTATTCTAGACCAAGACTTTTGGTATGGCGAAAAATAAGTGAATTTACTAGTAGATGGATTATTTCTATAATTTTCAAATGAGTCAGCTAGCTTAAAATCTTCCATTATTTCAGCTATTAATGTAGTAAGTTGAGCAGGTTGTTTGTTATCTTTATTTGTTTTATTTAGTTCTGGATTGATTATCATATTCCAGTCTCCTCCTATGATATATAAATAGTTAGGAAAGTTCTCTAGAATTCTATATATCTCATATAGGTAGGTTGATTGATGCAAACATGGGGCATATACATTTAGGACTAAGAAAGATTTTTAAACATAGGCAGTTCACAAGAAAAATAATACCGTCTACCATTTGGGTCATAGCTACTCTTCATTATAGTGCCATCAAATGATTTTTTAACTATTGTAGCAACTCCCCTAGAAGCTGTACTGTCACCAGCAGTAACAATATGTTTCACCCATTTTTTTGAATCTTTCTCCCATTGCTCTTTCAACATATGCATTTCGTGAAGAAAGTTATCTCTGCCTTAGATTTAAAAATTAAATGCATTAATAGATTCTTCTGTTTCTTATTTTGTAAGCTCTTTACATTCCATGAATCTGCAGAAATCATCTAAAAGATATATTAAACAGAATGCTGACTTTCTGAGCTAATATATATATATATATATATATATATATATATATATATATATATATATATATATATATAGGGACATATATAACGTTAAACTTTTCTTAAAGTTTTTGGTACAGGTCAATGATATGTATATATGTGTGACATCGCACCCTTTCAGACCCCCCCCATGCATAGCCACGCTAGCCCGCTAACTGAAAGAGAGTTAAACAGAACATTTACAACTGCATTACAAAAAATTCCTGTCATTCTAATTCCTAGCAAAATTACAGCAACAAACATAACAGTTTGTCCAAGCAAAACATAAGTAATAGCAAGAAATATGATTACTAACCTTTTCTTCATTTGAAAGTAATTAGCCTGAGCATTTTGTAAACTGCCTTTAACTAAGATTGAAATATCTACTTAATAGGCAATCTTTAAATAGTACATTTCAAAAGTATACCGTAGCATTTCTTTCAAACTCACACAAAGAAAACGATTACATGCACATACTGATTATGACACGTTATAGTTTGTCAGTTTCTATTTGCATGTTCCTTATTTTGATGATTTCAAACACAGCCCTTCTTTTAGTATACAGCAGTTCTTACTTGTGGGGTCAGTGTTTACTGTAAGAGTCAGTGATAGTACTGATTATCCATTTATTTTATATGTATAAAGCACATATACTTCTAAGATCTCTAGTGCTGATCAGACAATATCAAGAGTCTTTCATAGCCTCTGCTGATCTAGATTGGTATGCTTACAGTTTTTGATGCATATTTATTTAAAAAAAAAAAAAAATATATATATATATATATATATATATATATATATGTATATGTGTATATATATATATATATATATATATATATATATATATATATATATGTATATATATATATATATATATAAATAAAAGAAGAAGGAAGATAAAACAAAACAGACCCAACTTCATACTTTATAGGACCTAATAAGGGCTAGTTATTTGTTGCAGCTACAGCATCCAATCCAGAAGTTTTTTTTATTTGTCCAGTTTGTAGATATTCAGGGAAAAAACAAATATATTTGTATTTATATTGTAAATAAATGTTTAGACTGCAGCACTTTAGTTCTAGGCTGGCTTTACCTTCTGATCACCACTGGCATGAAATTCTTCCATTTTTTTGATCTTTAGGATATAGTTCCAATGGTTTCAGAACTATAGAAGACTTACTTTCATTTCTTTGGCAAACGCAGGTTTTTGGCATTATTTTGGGCTTAGATGGATGCCGTAGATGTTCGTTTGACCTCAGTTTGCTTATTCTTCCTGATTTGCTGTCACAAAGGATTATGGGAGTTCATAGTTCTTTTGCAGCATTGTGGAGATACTCCTCGGCCTGGATTTAGAAAGTTTAAATGGAAAGCAGTGGATTTAGGTAGAAAGAAGGTAATTTAACTAATTCATCTTGTTGTTTGATTCAATTTAGCATGAATGGATGTTTAGATGGATAGATTCTTTATATTAGATGTGTTTTTAGCAAAAAGCACATTTCTTCATGTCACTTTGGTAATTCTTTAAAGGCTTTAAAGAAAGCCATTTTTGCTTCTTCATTGTTTTTTACTGCATAATTTAAGCCATTGTGTTGAAAGTGTAGAGTCGCTGGATATTTCATTTGAAATCTTATATTTTTGCTTACTAAGTAAGTGTAGTAAGGCAATAGAACTTGTCTTAATTGGTTTGATTTGTAGAGGCAGGTCCTGAGCAAAAGTTGTCTTGCAGCCATTCCATATAATGTATTTTCTTTTTTTTGCAGCTTGAATTATTGCTTGAGCATGTGAAGCATTTAGAATCCTTATATATATATATTTGTCTGGAGGCATCCAGGGTTTGAGATTTTCTTAAAGCACAGTGTATTCTTTCAATGACAATTGTTTGAGATAGTTCTTTGTTTTCAAGAAGACGATCAAAGCTTTTTTTGCCACATTAGTTAGCTGTGATTGTTCATACTTTTCTGGGATGCCTCTGATCAATACATTATTTCTTCTTGCTCTAGCTTCAAGATCAGTCAGTTTTTGTTGTATTTCTTTGACTGAGCTTTCAGTAATGGAGACAGCTTTCTGTATTTCTTTTATATTTGTCTCATTGCTCAGTATTCTAGCCTTATTTTTATCTAGTCTTGTCATTAGTTGATCTAAGTTGTTTCCAAATGCTGTAAGTTTTGAAGAAAAAGATTGTATTTATGTTTGCAGAGGTATCAAGGCTGCTTTTAATGACTCCATGTCAAATGATTGTTCACTTTTTGGTTTCAGTTGATGCTTTGCAGGTTCAGCTTGTATTTTAGCAGTTTTCTGTCTCTTAGCGCCAATTTCTTTCTCAGGAGATGCAATTTGAGATATTCTTGTCTTAGCTGTATGTGTTTCCATTTGTTCCATTATTTCTTTGTTGTGTGAAAACTTGCTTCTTTTCTTCTTTATAGCTGATACTTGCTAATTGCAGGCCCAAGCACATGTACAGGAATCACTCCTTAGTCGCCTCTCAGATCCAAGATATGTATTTCTTATTTTTTAACTCAGAAGTTGAAAATAAGATTCTCACAGATAAGGAAATAGTTTGGTTTTTGCAGGAGATGCTTTTTTGTAGATTTTTGCAGCAGTAGCAGTAGTCTTAGATGGGGTTAGATTCGTAGCTAGTAACTGGAGCAAGCTGAAGTATGTGCTATCTAGCTGGTGGCCATCTTAGAATCTCCACTTTTCAGCATCCTAAGTCTGTGACATGACTTGTAATCTGTTATTTAAGGTGGAGCTCCATGGAGATATTCATTCATTAAGCTGGTAGTATAAAACTTTCTGCATAAGAGAGTGTATGCAGCAGTTTTATACTTGCAAATCTTATGGCTTGGCCATGAAACTACATTTTCAGGAAGTTTGGAAACCAAGACAACTGAAAATATGCTGGTTACATATTAATGTTATGAGCGGCGGGTTAACTAATACAAAATAGGTTTATCAGTACTTAGATGTAAGTTGCAGTTTTGGAGTTTACTACATTGCTAATACAAAAAAGATTCATCAGTACTTAGATGTAAGTTGCAGTTTTGGAGTTTACTAGATTGGAGAGTGCTGTGTAAACTGAGTGAAGGATGAAGTGTGTGCTTCAGATCGTTTACCATTCTAGCTGCCTAGATAAAGATCCAGGTGGTTTTAAAAATAATGCAGCTTCTCCTCCCCTCATTATCATTTATTTAAGACATACTTCCTGTACAAACTAGTGAAGGCTGAATGTGTGTGTTGCAAACTGTGTATACTTCTAGCTGCAAAAATAAAGCTCTAGGTTGTTTTAAAAATAATGTTACCCCTTCTTTGATCGTTATCACTTATTTAAACCATTGTGTTACTGTAACTGAAGTGCAAAGATGATGCACTTACTTCTTATAGCAGTGGTCACAGCTTATTCCCTGTGCAGGGAAGTAGGGGTATAAACTCTGTTAAGAAAACACATTGTGTTTGAGTGCTTCAGTGTAAAGACAGCATCTTTGTCTGGAGAAGTGCTGATTTGTAGTTATACATAAAATAATAGGAGTAGTGTGTATTACAAGATTTATTGTGCATCTGAGATTGTGTAGATGGTGTCTTGTGTAAATGAATGTCTGGTACGGTTTCATAATATGTTATGTCAGTGGGTGAGACTACGGTTTGATTGGCGGAGATGTAGGATGGAGTATGAACTTGTGGAGCAAAGTGAAGAGAATAGGACAGTAAATGTGGGATACTGAGAGTTTGAAACCACGTGTGTTAATGACAGTCCTTTAATGGGACTGGGAGTCGAGCACTATGTCTGTGTCAAGGACTGTTTTTAAAGGATGTTGGGAACACAAACATCATGGATGGGGTTGCATATGCATTCTACTTGCACAAGTATGTGCCTAATGGTCTTGCTATACATTTTGGTTAGCACAGCTGGCCAGGACAAGTAGTGTAGGCCTCTGCGATTATCTGAACAATGTAGGTATTTATTCATTCCTAGGCAGTTGGGGAGTTGGGCTGTGTGGCACTTATCTGCCCTACAGAATTCTTCATGAATTATAGGGTGAGTACATGAAGCCTCCTTATTTAGCACAGATTTACATTCTTTGGATTTTGCAGTGTTGAATAATCCACTAAAATAATGCTAAACACTACATATGCCTACCCCAGGGAGCAGAGTCAATGGCAACAGACTGCACAGGTAACCATTTGAAATGTCGGGACCTGCTATAGCCAGTCCCAAAATACAGAAACTGAATGGCTGAAAGAAAGGACTTGCGCATACTAAGTTTGAGATGCCATTTCTTTTTCTCTGAGATATTGTGGTCTCAGAGTTCTCGTGAAAAGAAGTTTTAAGGAGAAGAGCAATTTTTGAAATTCGCTGTTCTCCTGTGGTTTCAGTTTTTTTTAGGCTTTTTGGAATTCGGTATTTCAAGTGCCAGCATTTCAATGGGGAGCCCCATGATCATGGTTGTGGCAGCAGTCAGTGTGCGTGTCAAAACCCCTCCCATCTTGTTGCAATTTTCAATGTAGCAATGGAAGAATCAATTGTCTTGTAACACCATATTCATCCCCTGAGGCAAAGAATAAATCCCCTCCATTCATCTCTGTCACTATATCCACCATAGCAGCTAAGGGATCAATGACCTCTCTCTGCTTTCCATCCTCCATGTTGCTATATTCAAGATATTGGCAGCAGTCTATCTACATGCCAAAACCCATCCATTATGTTGCAACTTCTCATGTAGTAGCCAACAGATCAATGATCCCGCCCTGCTTCCCCCTCCAATGCCATACTCATCACTGGATGCAAAGAGTAAACCCTCTCCATTCTCCTCTGTTGCAATATCAAAAACAGCAGCCGAAGAGTAAGTGAACCCTCTCTTTTATTTCATACTTAAATGTAATGTCTTTCAGAGGTGCACATAGATGGTATAGATGTATTATATGAACTTTGTCATTTGTAAATATGTTAGAATTCTAAAAAAATAAGGACAGATGTAGAGTACAGCTGTTTAAATAAAGTTGTATATAAGATTATAGATTGCCTTAAATCTGTGCTATAATTGAAACACCGATGAAATGCTCGCTTTAGCCTAGTTAATGTCACCACAAATCAGTTTTCAGAAGTTTCAGTTTCTCATTCATGATAAATCAGTATCCTTGATGAAAATACAACATCAAACACTACTATCAACACAGAGGAATATGTTGTTTAGAAAATACTATCCCCCAGCAGATGGACACACTGTTCACCAGGGTATGAGCATTACACTGTGTCCATTTACACTTGTCAGTAGAATCCATCCAGAAGTCAGTAAAAGAGGGCTTCTAAGTTGCAGTATCATATGCATCAGACATCCACTTCATGACCATATCATGACATCTCTCTTGGACCTGATATTAACTCTGGAGAATGTCTGTATTTTGGTGCTACAGCCCATTAGAAGATGATATGGCTTGCTCTGTAGGATATCTCATGTGCTCATTTTAAGCATTATGACATGACAAGGTGCACCTCCTTTAAAATCTCTGTGGATCCACCATACATGCACACACCATGACAAGAGGCTTATGGGTAAATGTTATATCAGGGATTGTACAAATTATATTGGACAAATTGTTTGATGCTACCCGCAGAACATTGTGGATTGTTCATTCAGTTCAGGCACTATGTTCTGTTGGTAATAATTTTCAGGGATTATAATGCATGTTAGTCCAGTGAGAAGTATGGTTAATTTTCCCTTACAGCTGCAAGGAGTCCCTCAAGAGAGTAACTGATCAGGACACTTGAACAGCTGCTGCTGTATGCAAAGGTCTCATCCTTTTACTCCAGAATGATGGAAAAATCCAGAAATCAAGGACAATTTTTAAAACATTAATACTATTAACTTGAGAAGCTAACAGAATAAGAGAACATGTATTTTCAGTAGTAAAATAAGTATATAACTCTAATTACTATCATTACTTAAGTACAATCCCCACCTTTTCTCCAAAAATAACTATTTTTATGAGAGATTAGGAGAGACAGACTAAAATTTGGAGAAAAATCAGTAACATCCCTGAAAATCAGGAACCATTGAGAAGTATGACTGTATGACCGCCACTGTGAATACCCTGGCTAGATGTACCACAGTGATGTTTGTTTCCACAATTATCACCATCTGTCAATGCCTTCATATTGTACTGCTGTTGTCACATCATACCCTGACATATATCCCTGATAGGCTTTGTAGGTACTATCTCTGCAGATTCTGCTGATGAGAATGTGAGCTATCATTCTTCAATGAGAAATCTGCTGCTGTGCTGTAAGAAATATTGAATTATGCAGCAGTCCTAGTGGCTATGTGTGATACTACACCTTTGTCAGCATCACCACCCTTCTGGATGGAAAATGTCTCCATATCAGTGCCATGATTATAAGCATCAGATCCTACCAGCCTCTATGTTTCATCCAACATCGAGCTTAGAAAACAAGCAACTGCTTATGATTGTTAAACCAAGCATTACAACTTTGCTTTTATTTCCTGTAAGAATCAAAAACACATGGTCAATAGGAGGATCATCTCTCCCATGCACTGGTTATATGGAAATCAATGCTTAGTTTAAATAGCTTCGGACTGGATCTAAGCCCTAATTTAACACTGCATGCACACAAAACTTAAGGAAAAAACTTTAACTTTCACCACAACCAATCCAATATTGGTGCAAGTATTATTCACCTGCTCTTCTGAGAAGCCAAAGGTGTTTTATTAATTTGGGGTTTTAATATATATATATATATATATATATATATATATATATATATATATATATATACTTGGCTCTCACCAATGGGACAGCTTTGTTAACTATCAGATGTAACTTCCTCCCTAGTTAAATTAGACCATATATCAGTCATATACACCTTTAAGACTGAAGCTGAAAGCATCTTCAAATACCTCAGCATTCGGAGATTATATAAAGGCCAATTTACTAAAACTGAGTGATGATCTGACTATATTCAACACCCCACTCCGATATGGTGGTCCCACTGCATATGTGCACTCTTATACCACCAAATTCTTTGCATATGTGAATAGCTGCATAGAAACATCTGTTCCTCTCAAAATTAAATACAATGCCAAATTTAAAAATAACCCCCCTTGATGGAATCCATATATAACCAGTCTCTACAATAAAGGAAAAAAAAAAAACTCAATAAATTAGCAAGAAATCTTGAAATGCTGTTGCTGAACTTAACAAGGCACAGCTGTCCCTGACCAAATCAACCAAAGCTAGATATGAGGGAAAAGTAGCCACCCAAGCCAAAGACAACCATAAAGCCTTTTTAATTATGTTAGATACTCCCGAAACAATGCTCTGCACTGCACAGAGCTAATAATAAATAATATCACATAATCAGACCTTGAGGATAGTGACCTACATTTATCTGCTAGAAGGTTGGCTAACGTCTTCCTTCTTCATTCCCAGATCACATACCTATATCTGCACTCCCTCCTCTTCAAATCTCCAAGAGCAAGTCCTCAAAGCACTTTCCAACGCCAATATCACTGCTTCTATGGGGCCAGGTAACATACCAGGATGCCTACTAGCCAGCCTGAAAATGGACCTTTCAAACCCCCTACAGAAGCTATTCAGTATGGACAACCAAAAAGGCTTTGAATGGAGGACAGTAACAGTCATCTTTCTGCCCATAAGTGGGCATCAATGCAACTGGGTAATTCTGGTTCCATAAATCTGATCAGCTTGATCTATAAGGCTATGGAGAGGATCATTATAGAATTAATAAATAAAGACATAGGTAAATGACAAAATCTTGACCTAAGCCAGTCTGGTTTTGTCAAGGTCAGATCTGGCCTGCTTAACCAGGTTGACTTTTTTGAAAAGGTTATAGAAACAATGGACAAGGGAAAATTGGTACACACCCCATATCTAAACCTTATTGTTGATAAACTCTTTCAGTTAAATGTTACTCCCTAGATAGAAAACTATCACATGAATACAGCTTATATATATATATATATATATATATATATATATATATATATATATGATAAAAACACTCCATATAATTGAACATTCGTAATCTCAAATGTGTTTAACACTGGCAGAAGTATTTGAAACTAATTTGCTTGCTTCTGCCAGTGTTAATTCCATGCATCATTGTGCACACTGGGGACCGGGGCATTTGCCCTTTCTTCACTGTAGGATGATTTCAGAGTTGGTATATATCTAATTAACAGGGGGTGGTGGGGAGTGCAAGGGGGCGTCCCCCCACAAAAAACATAAGTGTTTTGTCTTTCAATCTTTTTTGATCGATCGTTAGCCATTCAAAATTTGTGTACTTCGATGTTTAAAAGTATATCCATCTATCTAGCTATATATCTATCTACCTATATCTATATCTATCTAGCTATCTATCTATTTATATATATATATATATATATATATATATATACACACACACACAAATATTATGCATACTGTATATTTTTTTACTACTAAATATATAAGATATATGTCTTTTTTGGGTTTCTGCCCTATTAAATTGTAAGTGTGTTTAAATACCACTGGTATTTAAATAGGGCATATGAACAATGACTGATGAAACTTTTACAAATCTGTTTTATTTGTGCAACTGGATTTTTTTTTGCTTTATATATATGTGTGTGTGTGTATGTATGTTCCTGGGTGTGTGTGTGCATGTATATATATATATATATATATATATATATATATATATATATATATATGTGTGTGTGTGTGTGTGTGTGTGTGTATGTGTGTGTGTGTGTGTGCATGTGTGTGCATGTATGACTATAGTACTATTTGTTGAGAATGCACATTGCTAAACACATGTAAATAAAAAATAATAGTCAGCCTTACTTTTCATCGAAATGCTGTTTCCTCAAATGACTGGGCTGTAGCAATCAGAAAAGGAAAACTGTTTCCTGTTCTGATCAGTTAAACAAACAAACAGAAAAAATCACTAACTTTCAGAGAAAATCTGTCTGAATAGTGTTACTATTAGGAAAAGAGTGATTAGCGCCGTAATGTGTAGGGTTGGGGTTATGGTTATTGTGTTACTAAATGAGTAAGGTTGTACAGGGGGCTTTGCCTATATGTGTGTGTGTGTGTGTGTGTGTGTGTGTGTGTGTGTGTGTGTGTGTGTGTGTGTGTGTGTGTGTGTGTGTGTGTGTGTGTGTGTGTGTGTGTGTGTGCGTGTGTGTGTGTACCTGTGCATGTACTTTGTGATTTTCCATACAGCAGAAATAACTGCCATTTCATACAAAGCAGCATTTTTATTCATTTACATAGAGATGAACTAGCTTTGCTATAAACAAGACCCAAAATGCAACGACAGATAGAAAATCAAAACAGTAGCTCAGTAATTCAGTCTTTACTATATGAAACAATTAATTCCCTTGGCCACTTGTGTGGCATTGCTCAGTTAAGGTACAAATACAGATGTTGGGGCTTAGTTTTAAATGTACCTCATAAACAAACAGTAGTCAAATAAGTCTTTGTCAATATCACGCAAGTAGTTCAAGTAGTTTTCTTTCACACTGACTTTCACTACAAAATAGTCTTTTTACCAACACCACATAAAAATATGATGATAAGACCCAAGTCTAGGAAGTTTCACTACATGGCTCGCTGTGGTTGGGTTTGTCACTTAACCTTCCCTACACCTCCTTATTTTTGTCTATGTTTATCAAATTTGTGCAACTCTTTGAAGTAAGGGAGAAATCTAATGCTATTGCACACTGCATCTGCATTTGACAAAAGGCATAAAATACAGACATTTGTACAATATGTTTTATTATTATATTTTTATTTTATCTACTTATGTCTACTCTACTGGAAATAATGCCCCCTTTTCAGGAGGATCCAAAGAGTCCAAATAGCTCTGTTTAAGTGACTTTTTCAGAGTTGCACAGTTTGCAAGTGCAGACTGAGGGAATCTAACTTAGGAGCTTTCTGAACCAAATTGCTAGACATAATTGCTTCATGCATTTGTCCCCTACACTTGTTGTAGCTCAGACAGCAGTGCTTCTGCTGGTTAATTTTGATTATGGTACAGTGGTGCAGGTCTGACATAAGCTGGTTCACATATGGTAGGCTGGTTGTAGCACAGTGTGTTGAAGACAAGATAACTATTTACTCTTGTCAAAAAGACAAAAAAATCTTCAGATTTTACGTATAGAAATAAACACACTATAGACTGCATTTACAGGTTTTGATGTCACAGAGAAGCTTTCCAGGATTGTGCATTTTTTTTATTTTCCACTTCAGAAGGAATTTATTTTAATATTTTGCATGTCACTTGATATCTATGTATTTGGTAAAGAAGACATCCTGAACCCTTCGTATGCATTGGCTATATTTATTCCAAGCTCTTTTCCAAACCTGATGTCATTTAGTTAAACAAAAACCCTCTATTCCTCTATTTTATTATGATAGTTTTGAAATTATCCACACTGTTTGACTGTGCTACTTTGTTTTTAATGGCTTGTTATTAAACATGGCTTCTACCCACATTTTCTTAAGTTTCATCCACTGAGTATACTTTTTCAGTTTGAATACTAGGTTTGTACACCACTGCATATGGATAGAATAAGTTTTTCTTCAATAAACTGGACATGCCTTTCATTAAAGTAGTATTTACTGTCCTCCTACGCAGGAAGTAATAAGTGAAACAGGAGGACAAAATGTTTGTGTGCCAAATTTGAAAGAAAACTATTCCCTCAGCTGAAGGAATCTGTCACTCTGCGTTCTGCTCAGCAGTTGAAACCCAGCTTAGTAGCAGAGCAGAAAGTTTCAGATCCTGCCTGTAGTCATACTTAAAGTAGGCCAGCGATTCTCCTCTCACAGGGGACTTAGACTATCAGTCGCCTTACCAGAGAAACACAAGTGCCAAAACCAAGACGTTCAGGCCTTTAGTCATGGCTTGCTAGAAAAGAATGAATCATTTCCAGGGTAAATGTTAACTGGTGCATTCAGCTTGTTGTAAATATTTTAGGTTCAGTAAAGCTGCAACTTGATTTACTTGAAGTTTCAAAAAATTAATACTGCATGGACTAGTATATTACTGTGTATTTAAGCATCTGAAATGAAATTACAAAGCAGTATGAAATTTATTTCAAAAACTGGTTATAGTCTGATTTATTCAGAAATTGAATGCGATTCTATATACACTCATGTTGCTTGTTTTATTTTGTATACTGCAGTATCTGCCAAGACTATATCAAAACAAAGGGCATTTTGAAGTAAAGGGTCATTTCAGCTGTATATTTTCACAGATGCTCCTTTCTTATTGCTTTTAGAGTAATAATTTAGAGCTGAACCTTTGTTAAATCCCTGCCACTTCAGTGGCATAGAGGAATAAGGCCATGACTATAGCTCCGGTGACCTGGTTCAACTGGGGAGTCAAGCAACTGATGGAGTGATAGGGAGGGATGGGAGTTATCACCTTGGGAGGGTGGGTGGTGATTTTGGCATCTTCTGTGGGATGGGAGTTATCACCTTTGTGAAGGTGAGAGGTGATGTGGGCAACTCCTGTGATGCTTCCTGGTTGAGACTGGGGACATTGTGTAATGGAAACCATGTTCCCAAGGGGTAGTAGATAAGTGGATAGGACTGAGCTGCTGCAGAGGTGGGGGTATGTGCCACAATAGCTTTCATTGCATGCCCACCCATGCAAGCATAACCATAATCATCAAAGAAGTAGGTTCTTGGGTAGGTCATAATAGAACCCCCGGCTTAATAATTGACAGTGCAGATCACTCTAATATATGCTTAGAATTTGTTCTGGCCCTGACAGAAGAGCTGTATTAGTGTGGTACTTGATTGGAATAGCCGATAGATTCAGAGATGATGTGAGACACCAAAGTATGGGGACAAAAAAAGAAACTTATTATAAATTCCATGTTTCTATTCCACCCCTCCCCCCATTTATATTCAGGGGTACACAGAGATTCTTTTGATTTGTCTCCTTAATCAGGTTTATTATAAAGCTTCAACATCTTAATGACTTTCTGCTGGACTTGTGTCACTGAGTCCATGCACTTTTCAAAACAAGTTATCTTCTTGTGGATTTTCAAGAATTATAAGAAGACTATATAACAGGTATTCCTTGCAGAAGTAACACAACTGTGTTTCTTCTAGGTGTCTTTTCCTGACAGTGTGTTGTGTCTTACTAAATATTCAACCTGCCTTGTCACACTCTCTGGAGAGTTAATTTTAGAGCATTCTGTTTCATGAGAATTGCAGTCCTCGTCCCTTCTGTTTTTGTAATCATTGTAAGCTCTCAAATATAAAGAACATTACTTTGTGCCTTTTATATGCTGAACATTAAGTGTTAAACCTTGTGCTCTTCCTCATGTTTGTTGAGGTTATTAAACATTTCCACCAAAATTGGTAAAATGCTCACACTAGTATTAAATATTTTGCAGACATGAGGACACATCCTGCTCCAGTTTCTTCACTTAGAAATACATTTATAAGAATCAGTCCTGCTCTGTTTCTGTTTACAGATTTCCCTTTTAAACACCATCCACTGCATTTTGCCTTTAATCACTTTGAGGACAAATCTTAAAAAAATAAAATGTTGGTGACATTTTCTAACTGTTTATAACATGAGGGGAGAAAACTGCCAAAACAACTTTTTAGTTTCTACTTTCCTGCTGTCCTCGGGAGATACTAAAATCTTAGAGGCCTGCTACATAGTTTACAGGAGTGAGGTGTTGGCAATAAGGTCGCAGTGACCATTACACAGTGGTGTCGCGAATTTTTTTTTTTTTTTTATAAATTAAGCCCTGATATGAGCAGTGATATTAGGCTGTACAGCATTGCATGTTTCTATACCTGTGCTTTGCTTAAGATGTATGTCATAAACTCCTTACCATAAAGTTTGCCTGTCCATCTTCTACATACCCTAGTTTCTGTTAGGGAATAATAAATAAAATCAAATAAAAAGAATCCAATGAACCCCATCATTCTACTCTATTAGGCTCTTTAGCACTTGGACTAATAGCCAAAACCAGGTGTACATTGCTTCAAAAGGCAGCTTGTGCCACTATGCCATTGGTTGGCTGCCTCTATGCCATTGGCCCATCTTATGTAATAAAACTGTGGTGCACAATGTTAACCTTGTGGCTAATATGTAACAACTATTCCTTTAAAAATGGAACAGCAGTGAGCCATATGAAGGGATGGAAGGAACCCACTTCCCTGCCTAGGGATTTAAGCTATTCTTGTACCTCTTAAGAAGCATTGTTGCCTGTGCTGTAGAACAAACTTCATGATTTCTGCTATATACTTGATTTCTTAATTGTGGTATCAGCATAGTATTCCAGAGTCAAATGGGGGTAGGGGCAGTCATGGTAAAATGTAAAGGGATCCTATTGCAGACCAGTTAGTAACACCACAAAACTATTCTCTCCTTAGATTTGAATGATAATAAGTCTTTTGGTGTTAAAAAGGGTCTTAATAAAAATTAACAATTTTAGTGCAAGGAATTTATGCTCATATATTATATCCCATTCACAAAATGTATTCTGAGACTAGTTTGCTTATTCTCACTGGAGTGAATGATGTCTCTATATTTGTAGACTAACCTTAATCTACCAAATCCTCAAGATTACATCTTCTGTAACTTATTTAAAAAGTTTTTTCAGCTCAGCTAACTATATTTAAATTAAAATAATTTTTGAATTGATGATATTATAACTTGTACATAAGTTATGTGTTTGAGTCCTGGAAGGCACTGGCATCCTGTCCACAGCTGGTTCTCTTCCCCTGTGACCCTGTGTATGATACTAAGCTATACTGCTAGATACATATAGCTAGACTGCTAGCAGGTCATTATTCAGTAGTAAGCTGTCTACATACTGAGCACTATTCATTTCACATATGCTTTTTTGCTATAAATGGGCAAAGAAAGTCTGCACATTTTTTTAAATTTAACAATTTGGGTATATTTAAAATGATAGCCGCGGTGGTACAGCGGTAGCGTTTGTTGCCTCACAGCAAGAGGTTCTCCCGTTCGATTCTTGGCTGGAGCGCCTTCTGTGTGGAGTCTACATGTCCTCCCTGTGGTTGAGTGGCGTTTGAAAGACATGCGTAGAATGGGCGTGCCTTCGTTGAAGGTTGGGCATCGAGCTGGCACCTCGGCACCCGAAAAAATCTACTGCCAATCATTAGCGGACTGGAGTTCCACTGTGGTGATCCCTCACCGGGAAAAGCTGAAAAATGTGTGTGTGGGTATATTTAAAATGAATCAGAATAACTGGTATTTTAGGTATACATGTCTTTAAATTTTAATAAACAGTTTAAAAAGCAAGCAGATAAAATAATTTCTTGTCAATGAATGTGACAAAATGTCTACCAAATGAGTGGTGTTTTTGTGGAGAAATGCTAGGCAGTTATTTTGTAAATGGGTAAGGAATGCTAGTAAATTCAGTAATAAAAATGACCATATAGCATCCACAAATATTTATTTAAAATGTATTGTAAACACTTTCTCCGAGTGCCTTGGCTATTTATATCACTGAGTGGGCTCCATGGAGGTACTGTGGTTAATATTTGGTGTGCTCATATGTTTGGAGATGTTTTCATACATGCAATTGTGTACAGTTTACTGTTATTGGCCACTTTTTCTTATATCTCCATGTAATTTATGCTTGAACATTCTGCTTAAGCCAGTTTTAAATTGAAGAAACACTGTGGGCAATTAAGACTTGATTGCAAGAGCATATTAGAAGCATTAAAAATCAGTCGTGAGGGGCCATTTGCCCCACATTTTTGACTAAATTTGCAGGGAAAAATTAATAATATTACAGCTACATTTCTTTAACAATGCATTAATAACAGTGGACGTTGGAATGATTATTTATTATTTAAGGAGAGTTTATTAGATCTCAAATTGTGTACTTTGACCCCTGAAGGTTTAAATCATGAATGCAGTTAAAAGTACCTCCTTGCCTAAATTATAGAAGTGAAAGGAAAATACTATGTCTCATTTTGGATTTGAACCCAAGACATCTGTCATTCCATGCTGGCATCACTGCCGGTGAGCTATCAAGAGCTTTTAGAAAGATAGATGTTATATTTATTCCTCACTAAGTCTCTTAACTTATTCTCCTTCTTTAGCAAACACTTAAAAATCCTACCACACAGAGAGAAGGGAAAATTGGAAAGTTAGGGTTTAAGCTAAACTTCTCCACTGTAGCAGCGTGACACAGGATGCATTGATTTCCTTGTTGGTTTTGAGAATGGACCATAGTAAGTCCGGGCTAGAACAGGAGAGCTCAGTAGAGCCAGTGGACAGAGAGGCATCACTGGCAGCCAACAGCCAGCAGTGTGAGGTAGTAAAAAGCCTGGAAAAATGTAATTAGTTGCCTTTCCTCTCTATTGTCCAACAGTCGCTCATTAAAAACCTCCCCAAAAATTATGTGATACAAACTTGCATAGGAACTTCACTGAATCATTCATCTCACTATTATGAAGAAAGAAGAGATTTCTGAATTTTTACTGTCTCACCTGGATACTAAAGGAACATGTTAAGCAAAGTAGAAAAATCTGCTAAGAAATTCATATTCTTTGGTTTGCTGTTTGATGTGCCAGCTTTCAGACTGTGATTCCTTATCTTCTTATAGGGTCTATAATAAATTATCGAAGTTTTAAAAGTTCAAAGACCATATGATCGACACCATATGTTCAAACTCTTAAAAGCTCGAAAATCAAAAATAAATAAATAAATAAATAAAAACTACCTCAAAGGTTAAGCAGGGGGGCAAGCTCCCCTGCACCCCCAAACCCCCCGCTCTTTAAATATACCAACAAATAGACTCTTCTTATACACACATAAAATGAAAAAAGTTTTTTTTTTGCTTCTAAATGGTGTGGGAGGGCCATTCTTGCTTTGATATGCTGGTGATTTGGTTTCTAGGTGCCACTCTGGAGTGGCTCATTACTCAGATAGGGCACAAGAGCCTATGTGTCATACACAGTAAACCAGTTGCTCCACTCAGGCAAATACTGGACACTTTGGTACCACCAGTCATTTTGAAGGTGCTTTACTCTAATGTCAGTGTAGTAACCAAGGTATTCCTTACTTGTTTCATGATTTTGACCTAGCATTAATTATGTTGATATGGTTGGATGAATTTTTTTCCTTATCTTGTATCCTCTGTGCCCTAGCAATTTCTGTGATACAGCACTCCAGACTGTACAAAATCAGGGTAGGGGCTGTAATAAGTTTCTTTTCACTGTGTCTGACCAAGGCTGAAGTCAAGGCTACCTATACTTAAATATTCAGTGGGAGCAAGATAAAACAGTGGGTATCTCCTCATCTACAGTCCACTTGATAGAGTGAAGACAATTTCCTGCTACAGTTAACAGACTTTCTTGTGGATCCACTGTTGATGTCTCCAAACTAGATGACTATGGGAGATTTCAGCATCTGGGTTGTTGTTGGGTCAGTAGCTCTTGCACAGGAATTCCTCTAGGTTTTTGCTTTGCATGGGTTATTACCTGTGTTGCCCATTATTTTTCATATACCCTCTACTTGGTGCTCAAACTTGGAGGGTCCACCTCTCATTGGGTGGTGAAAAATGTGTTATGTGTGGACCACCACCTTGTCCATTTTACAGTTATTTACTCCAGTTTTAGCCCCTTCATCTTGAACTGGTGGAATGTAGGAATTTTCCATGGTGTAGCTGTTGATAGACTTGCCTCTGCCTTCCAACAGCTTCCTCTTGGTATGTAGTGTATGTGATTCAGGTGAATTGCTTGATATTTTTAATAGGATAATTGGCTCCATGCTGGCTTTACTTGCACCAATTTTGTGTACCTATAACATGTGAGCCTTAGTTTGATGCTAAGCTCCATGAAGTTATTGGTCAAGGGTGGAGGCTTGAGTGTAAGTGGAGATATACTGGTTTATTTAATGTTAAGCTTCAGTGAGTATTAGGCTGTTTATTAAGCAGTCTCTCATAAAAAGGCAGTGTTCCTGTCTAGGGAGATCTCTGCTGCATCAAACTGACTGACGATACTCAGTCTGTTTGACAGTAGACAGTCTGAGTAATGCAGCATATCATTCCACCCACAGAAAAATATGAAATGACCACTTGGTTCTTTGTATGTAGGCTGGCTTCCCTGAAGGCAGTGTCTTATTCCACAGTGAACTCAAAGGGAGTTTATGGCATCATTAGGGAGATTCTTTTTTGGATATGGTGTAACTTTTGTTAGATCACACTAACTTTGTCTTTTGTTTCAGCATGTAATCTGTCACCTGCATCTTGGACCCTTGCACTACAAGACTGGTCTTGATTTGTCATGATGTGCTATGTCCTTTGATTTATCAGGTTGTTGTTTCCAGCTATGTTAAAAGGCCCTGGTAACTCCAGTCTTGAAGTCTGTAATTGACTTAGGCAATCTTGACAACAATTATAAACTCTCTAATCTACTATCCATTGAGCTCAAGTTATTCAGAAGATGGTTTTAATCACAGCTTGATGTAATTCTGCAAGATTATTGAGTTTCTGATCCACTGCAGTGTGGATTCCATGCTAGATGCTGTACTGAGATTGCCCTTTCTCGGGTCATGAATGCTCTTGTAATGGTCAGGTATCAGCATTATTACTCCATCATTTCTCTGCTTGATCTCCCCTCTGTATTTGATATGGTAAGAGATAACATTCTTTTGGATCATTTGCAGATCTGCTGCTGCTGAGATTTGGGTGCTATTCTAGATCAGATTGCCTTCTGCATCTCTGGATGCACTCAGCAGGTGGTGTCTGCACTTAATACCTCACTGAACTACCCTGTTACTTCAGATATCAATCCACTACTGATGACTATATAGCTGATACAGAACTTTTACACTCTTGCTCATGAAACAGAATGTCTATTAATTCTGTTTATTAAGGACCTGGAGTGTGTCTAAAACATCCACGAACAAAACACAATGAATGACAAACTAGAGAATCGCATCCAACCTCTAGGCTGCTAAGGCACAACTTCCCCTTTCCAAATTCTGAAATAATAAAGGCAATAAATATTAATAAAATGCTTTAATTTATTACGAGTGCTTTCATTTTACCTCAATGTAAAACTTCCTCAGATATAAATAAAAGCTCTATAGCTCACCTAAACATCTGCAGTATTAATAATAAAATTGCCCAGCTCCATGCTCTGCTTGATATCCACTCATTTGACATACTTTGCATAACTGAAACTTGGCTAAAACCAACAATCCAAGACAGTGAAATTACTCCCCCAGGCTACAACATTTTAAGACTAGACCGTAAATCCAAAAGAGGCGGTGGTATAGCAATTCTGTATAAAATGGGCATGCAAATTACTGTTATCCATGAAAAACCTCCCTCTGTTAGCAACGCTGAAATCCTTATTACTAAACTACACCTTAATACCCACAAATCCATTAATATTATTTGTACCTACTTTCCTCCTGGAAATAATATTAACACACTAGAAGAAATTCTTAATTGGCTCTCTATTACTTACCCACAAGAAACCATACTACTAGGCGATGTCAATATAAACTGGAAAACCTGCTCCTCAGGAGTCTCACCCTCCCTCCTAAATCTCAATGGCTTCTCACAAAACATTAACACCCCAACCCGAACAAACAAATCTAACAATAAAGAAAGCATATTGGATTGGATTCTGATTAACAGTCACGACCAAAATTACATAGTAGGAACTCTACCTGACGACATAATTGACCATGCCCTCACCTATTTAATAAGACATAAAAGCCCTACTCCTCACCTTACTAAATATAAACAAATCAGAACAAATAGAAACTTCAACCCTGAATCCTTCCTTGCTGAAATACAAACTACAAATTGGTCTCCTCTTAAACTTCTGCCACTAGATGGCGATGTTGCATACTTCATCTCAAAATTCCTATCTATACTAGACTCTCATGCCCCTTTACGATCTGTCAGAATTCACTCAAAACAAGCCCCTTAGCTCTCAAAAGACACACGGCATAAAATAATTATGAAAAATAAACTTTGGACCAAATACCATAGCACCAAAGATCCCGGCGACCATCTTAAATTTAGACAAATAAGAAACATTACAAAAAAGCCATACTTCTAGACAAAAGAAATTACTACTGCCACCTACAACAAACTAACCAGCTAAACCCACAAAAGTTTTGGGCAGGGATTAATAGACTCTTAAAACCTGGCCACTCCGACACCCCACACCCCTTAAACTCTTCTCATAACAACCCAGAACAAACAGCTGATGCCTTTAATACATTCTTCACTGAAACTGTCTAGTCACTATCTAAACAACTATCCCCTAATATAGCTTCTCAGCCCACCTCCCCTCCCACTTCTATTCCACAATTACAACTTCAACCTGTACCCACATCCCTCATCTGCTCTCTTCTCCACAAACTTAAACCCTCCTCCCCATCTACTGACCTTCTACCCCCCCCCCCAATATCTACAAATTGCTGCTAAACCACTGGCCTATCCTATTTCCATTCTAATTAACCGAACCATTACCGAAGGCTACATTCCCTCAATCTGGAAAACCTCACATATCGTTCCCCTACATAAAGGTGGTGACTCAATAGAGCTTTCTAACTACCGACCCATAGCCCTTCTCTCCCCCCTTGCCAAAATAATGGAAAAATGTATCCAAAAACAGCTTCTTAAACACCTGTTAAATAACAACCTCCTATCCAACTGTCAGCATGGTTTCAGATCCTTCCATAGCACCACTTCTGCCCTCCTTTCCTTCACTGACTGCATCAACAAAAATCGGAACAATAATATCCTTACCTCTGCTCTCTTCATTGACCTATCCAAAGCCTTCGATATGGTCAAGCACTAGATTCTAATAAATTTACTGAAAACATTAGCCTTAGACACTAGTGCCATAAACTGGTTCAACTCCTACCTTCAAAATAGACAACAGGCAGTACTCTGGCATAATAACTTATCCAACCACCTCCCCATTTTCCTAGGAGTTCCAAAGGTTCTATTCTTGGCCCCTTTCTGTTTTCTATTTTTATTAATGATCTGCAAACTAGTATTCCTTTAGCTACCTGTATACAATATGCTGACGATTCTACTCTGATCTGTTCTGCCTCATCATCCTCTGAACTGCACTCTATCACACAGCAGACATTTCTAACCACAGAAACTTGGTTCCTTAAATGATGTCTAATCTTAAACCCTAAAAAAAACAAATTGTTACTCTTCTCCCCAACCCGCAAGTCCCCTCTTCTTCTCAGTCCTCTCTAATAATGGCACCAGTATATCTCCAGACCCCTCCACTAGGCTCCTGGGAGTTGAAATAGATAACCTATCCTTTGATTCTCATATAAATAACACTATTAAACAAGTCAACAGAAAACTAGGCTCACTTTATAGAATCAAACCATTCCTTACTCCACTGGCCAGAATCTCCATTGCCCACTCCCATCTGGTTTTTACCCTTCTTTATGCCTCATTTATTTATACTAACCTCTCCAAATCTAACCTCCAGAAACTGTCTACTGCCTATAATAGTATCGCCAGATTTGCCTCTGGTTCTACTTACAGAACTCACCATTGCAATAACTTAAAGGAATTAGGATGGCTATAATTGCAACATTTCATCTTGTTCTATCAACTCTCCTTAGCCCAAAAAATTCTGTACAAGCCCACTAGTACCCCTATACTCACTTCCCTTATAACCCCATACTGCAACCTCAAAAGCCTACGTTCCTCTAACAAACACCTCATAGCAACTTGTAAAGCCAACAACTTGGCAGGTAACTCCTTGTTCTCTAACACTATTGGAAAATCCTGGAATGCTCTTCCTGACAATCTCTCTTCCATCTCCTCTCCTCACTGCTTTAAAACCCAGCTCAAAACTTTCCTTAGAACCCGCTGGCTCTGCCCCTGCATAAACCCTAACATTTCCATCTATTTCTACCACTTCCACCTTTTCTGCCTACTAATTTTTTTTTTTTTAGTCCACAAGTAAATTGACTGTTAGTATGTTAATGTCCTAACTTTTGCTCCTGACAGAACTTGACACTTTAAATGCTCATTAACTAAAATGTTACTCTCTGTAATTCTGTTTATAAATGAAAGTATTTTTGTAGCTTTTCTCCCCGGGCCTCCACTGAAAATGGACTAAATATCCAGCTGGACCAGCCCGGTCAACAAATGTAAAATAAATAAAATAAAATAAATAAAGTATATAATATGAGCCAAGCATTAATTAAACTAATTAAAATATCACATGACCATCCCAATTAAATTCAGAACCTCCCCTTTAAATTACATACATTTACAAAGCTTGAATACAACACACATTAAATAAACTATAAATATGCAAGAAACATTTATATAAAACCTTATAGCCACTATTTAAAATTCAAAGTTCTATATGTAAAAAGCAAACTTAATTCTAATATTTATTCCTTGCAACAAAAACCTTCCTTGTGGAGGATTAGGACCAACATTACCTCTGTTGTGGAGGATTAGGAAGGTGTCTGAAGGACACTGCAGTTTGAAAGTTTGAAAGTGAAATTAAATACAGACAAGACAGCTGTCATTACAACAAATGTGGGAAAAAAGAAGAAGATGAAAACTGAGATAGAAGGGAAAATAGTGGATCAAGTTAACAGTGTCAAGCATCGGGGACGGGTGGTTGAGGAGAAGGGAAGCCTGAATGAGGAGATCAAAGCTCAAATCACATGGGCTTCAACTGACTGGCACAGAGTCTCAGGGGTAGTGTATGACAGAAGAATGCCAAAGAAGTTGAAAAGTTAGTGCACAAAAAGTGGTGTGATCAGTATTACTGTATGGTAAAGTGGTACAGTATAAAAAGAGCAGTTAAGGAAGCTAGAAGTGATGGAGATGGAGTACCTGAGATGGGTGGTAAAATGTACATCGTGGAACAGAAAGAAATGGGGACATATGCAGGAAAGCATAAGATGATCTGGTGAAGATTTGGGAGAGACAGAAGAAGACAAGAGGAAACAAGGGAATCCAGCAAGAAATGGATGGATTGTGTGAGACAAGACTTGAGATATAGTCAGGCTTCACTGCTGAAGAAGGTAGGAGAGTGACATTGAATCAACACAATTGGTGACAGTTGATGCCACCCACACCACATGTATAAAATGAAGGGAAGGGGGGTTTATGATGATAATGATTGAAGCCAGTACAATTTTGGCACATGACCAAAATAAAAGTGCTAATTGTAACAGTAAAATAAATGATTTATAATGGGTATTTTTGTGTTTTTGTTTTCTTAGTATTTTTCATTATTTTCTAAGTTAGTTAAGGTTATTTAAGAGGACATGGTGCAAAGATTTTAGTATGTGTATACATTTCTGTAATGGTGCTTTGGTTTAAGCAACTTAATCAATCTGAATTGGAATTTAAGTACTTGCCTAGAATTCGCATTGTAGCCCATCTATTCATTATACCAATCCTAATAGCTGCATCTTTCTCCTCTGCTGATTTCTTATGTTTCCTGCCTTCCTCACTTTCTCCTTCACCTTCTGTCCCTTTGAAAATTTCACTCAAAAATGCACCTAGAATTTTCAGCACTTCCTATAACTCAGTCTTCTATTCTTTACTTACTAAATGTTGCATAAAAGTTGCTTTTTATTGTCATTAAACATTTTTCCGTGATGCTCAAATCTGTTTTTTAACCTGCTTATAAAGTCTGTTTTCTTCTTTAGATAATTCCCTTGCCATAAGTCTCACCTCTATTCTGCCTATCTATTGAAGTACCTCATGCACTGCTTTCACACATGTGCTTTTTCTGTCCCAATATCTCCCATTAGTCAGCCCTAAAATGTAGCCACATTTCATGTTTATGTAATCCTTCAATGGAATATACAACTCTACTAATTATCTGTCATAAACAAATACTGTATCTATGATCCTCCCCAGCCCCTCGAAGCATGACTGCCTTGCCTCTAAAACAATAATGTGTGTTCACTTTCACTACTCCCATTCCTATTACTTGCCCATTCCTTTTACCCAAAATCATAGATGTCTTCTGGTTTATAAGACTTATTTCTGTCACCTTATGCTTTTATAATATCACTCCTAAACTCCCAGTTGTAAAATAAATTTCTGTCTCATATTGGCCCCTCTGACAAATCTTTCTTTGCTCCCTTAAAACTTTAAACTTCCATATATTCTATCAGTGCTTCCTTGTTTAATTGTCAGGTCATCTTGAATTACATTTTAATTCCTCCAATCAATTTGCTAACCCTCGCAATTTTCTAGATAAATCTACATGCAACTTTGTGTCAACTGGTGCATACATTTTTAGGTGTCTTACTTCTTTGTATCTCAGCTTCTTCGCAACCTATATACATCATTTTACATTTCTCGACAACTTTCCATTTTATCATTCTGACTAAACTCCCTGGCATTGTCCATTTTAATATTTCAGAACATTCATCTATGCCAAAAGAAGAAACTCTTATTTTTTCTCCTCACTTTTCCTGCTCTAGTCGAGTAAGATACCAAATATGTTGAAGGTAAGTAATATCTCTTCCAACTTCTGTCACGCAGTCACTGCCACCCTTATCTTGATTTATATAATGTGTGTGTTTCTATGTGTAAGTGTATATATATATATATATATATATATATATATATATATATATATATCCTCTTCATCCTTTTTTCCTTTTTGTTTCTTTTATGTACTCTTTGATCTATCATCATCTCAGTATCCTTTCTGAGGCAGATGACTCATTAGTACATAACACTAAAAACCTGTTAACATATACAACATCTTCATTCTCTTAACATACCAGTTTCAGTGACATTAACATGTTCTTCCCCTTCAACTCCCTCAGTGTTTTTTTAACCTGGTGCCCAACTGACCTTCAAGCCCATCCTCCTGGCCACCTTATAGACCCATTCATTCCCTAGGGACGAGAGCCTTCTAGCCCATTATTTTCCTTGGGTGACAGTCAGACGAGGCAGAAGTGGAAGCCACCATCATCATCATCATCATCATGCTAAGAGTGAGGGGGTTAAGCCTTAACTCCCTCCCTGTAGTTAGCTGTCACCTTGGCAGTTGGTTCATGTAGGGAGAACACAAGCAAGGTTACCAGCTGTCCTTTGGGCATTTGTGTCCTGCAAAAAAAATGGCAAATGTCCTGAAATTTTAGGGAAAAAAGTATGTCCTAAGTTTTCTTTAACATTTGCATAAAACAATTATTATCTGAAGCACCTAAATGTTATAAAAATAGAATATGCAACTCAAATGCTACAAGAAAAAAATATATATATTTTATTTTTGCAAAAAAGTGAACTTAAGTCCTTTGCCTTGGTCATGAATATGTTTTATCCTGCAAAATCTCATGATTCTATAAAATGTCCCACTTTTGGAATTTGAAAAGGTGGCAACCCTACATGAGTGTTAACCCACACAAACCAGCCTTATGCCAATGCAGTACACTGCTTTGCAGCAAGGGGTTATTTCAGCCCATAAACTGCAGCACTACACCGCTGCTACTGTAGGTGGCAGTCAAGCAGTGAACTAGACTGCCTACCCCCGCTGATGGCCAATCTAGTAGTGGCTGGCTATTTTACTGTTTTAAAAATGCTAATATTGTATTAATTCATTAATTTCAGTTAAATACTCTTCTCCTCAGTTCCTGGGAATCATAAATATTACCATTAAGTGTGTGATAAAAGGTGATACTGCCAGCACAGCTGTCTGGAATTTTGTAAATAATTATATGTCATTGGTGAATATCAAAATAATTTATATAAGATACTCGTGTTACAAATATATTAGAACTGTTTGTCATGTGTATATCAGACTGCTCTATACAGGTGTTTGTGTTGAGAAAGTATTTTGTAAAGTGCTTGAGCTTAAAATGTATCCACAGTGTGTGTGCGCCTTGCTGGAAGAGAACAGAAATGTACATGCACTATTGTAACTGTTTAAACGTATATATTAACAGAGGAAACTGAAGGGTTGACTTCAATCCAGCAAACTTCAGAAAAATAGTTGAAATTAAATTACTTTATGGCTAGGCCATAATAGATGGTATCTTTCAGTTTTCAATGTAGCAAGAGACACAATGTCTATACCAGGGAGCTTTCTGTATTGTCTTTAGTTTAAAATAATTACTAGTCTTGAAATGTGGAGGAATGTAATTATTTGATGACTTCCAGCATCTGCCAAAGATCTGAGGTCTATGTATTTTCACAGGTAGATGCTGAATACTGCCAGCTTCCAGCAGTGGGGGTTTCATCTAGGATAGAGTCAGGTGACAAGAAATTATGTCATTCTGCAAGCTATCCCAGCAGTAATATTTGAGATATTAATTTGAGAAGTCTCTTAGTGAGACTGGGCATTCTGTATTCTGCCTTTGACCTAATAAGAACCATTCACCACGACATCTGTCTTGCTCTAATGAAGTAAGTTAACTAGGGTATAGTATTCTCTTAGATTCAGTCAGGAATATAGTGAACCTTAGGTTAGATATTTTTCTTTATTTATTTGAGACAGTCCTGCAATATTGTTTTAAATATTTCCTGTGATTTTGAACTTTGATGTCACTGTGAATATATACTGAGTACTTTGTTATTCTTTTATTATTTATTATGAAATATATTTAAACCTTTCATTGTGGCTGATCTGTCTAGAGATATTTAAGTTTTGAGAGTGCTTGCATATTTATTTGGTGACACTGTGTAGGCCACTCCTAATAGCCTTGCTCTTGGTCAAACTACCATCTGTATTAATATTAATATAGATAGCAAGATTGGACACCCTTGGTTAAGGGCCTTAAAGTAGCTGATAAAGAGTTGACTGGTGGCAGTGATAGCTACTTACAATCTGGGCAGAAGGGGGCATAGCTAGTAAACCTGTCCCATCTTTTCCCAGGTGTGTGTGTGTGTGTGTGTGTGTGTGTGTGTGTGTGTGTGTGTGTGTGTGTGTGTGTGTGTGTGTGTGTGTGTGTGTGTGTGTGTGTGTGTGTGTTTGTGTATGTGTAAATCAAACCTCAAAAAGTGTGTGTGTGTCAGCTACTTGAGCAGGGACACAAAGCACTGGTTGGACAGAGAAGGTGCTGGTAGGTCTTGGCTTGTTCACTCAGCTGAGATCTCAACTGTGCCAGTGGGAAGTCTTATTGGGATCTGGAAAAGAGGTAGAAACCAGCCCTGGACTGACTATGGTCTCTGTGTGCTTTTAAGGGAAATTGCACTTGATGCAGAGAGCTGCATCTGGAAATACTGTGTGTGCATCTGTTATCCTCTCAGTGTATGTCCCCCACTGTTGCCAGTGGTGAGGATTGAGGCTCCTTGATTATTGATCCAGTGGTGGGTTATCACAAAGTGTATACATTCTGTATTCAGGAACATGACTACCACATTGCTTGTGCTGTCTTGTCACTCAAAAAGGCTACACTAAGTATACCCTTAATTTAGACTTAATGGTAACCTTTATGAATTGTAACCCGCACTCCATACAATAGATTGCTAAACATTTTTTAATCATCTGTTTTTATTTTTTTCTCTTTCACTTTAATTTCATCATGAGATAACTTCCACAAAAATCCCATAACTTAGTTTGAGCATCTGTTTTTTTCTCTTTCCTTTCCTGATTCAAAGTAACATATTTAAACATAATGATCACTTTCTATGTAAAACTGTTCTAAAGCGCTCATATAATTTTTCTTTTGTATACATACAGCTTCAGTCTTCTAACATTTTGTACAAGTATACCATTTCACTATAACTTTTTACACTATATCTTATTTTTTATTCCGTTTATGTAAAATATTATATTTCATTTTTAACCATTTAGCTAAAACCTTATTTCTATTACTAATAACTTTCCTTACTCCAGAAAGATGTATAAAAACAAAACTAGATAAATCATATTTATATCTACATTATTTTCAGTGTAATAGAGTACCTCTGTCATTATAGGATTCAGGCATTACCCCAAATTAAGATCTTTTTTTTTTTTTTAAATATGTTTTTATTGCATTTTTTTCTTCTTTTTTTTTAATACAAGAAAAGAACGACACAGAAAAATATAAGGACAGGTACTTGGAATATCAAGTTGCAGTAATCCTAATAAGATATACATAACATGAACCATCAGTGTTAAACTAACAATATGCAGAATTAACTAACAATCAACCTGTTCATATTGAGCTGTAAAACAGAAAACTACACAGAGATAATATACAACATATTGAAATCTGACATTAAAACACTTGCATCAAGACATTCTAGCCTACCTAAGTTATGTTATATCTTGTACTAACTATGTACACTATATACATTGATGTCACTTTAAATGTCCATCTTATATATATATTACCATGACCTGCCCACTGTTGTTGTGGGTAAACATTTTACAATACTAATTATCTTTAGTTTCCCTTATTTATATAGAGTAATACTGATGGTGTAGTCCCTTGTTCATAAATCAGTTTTGTCCTAAGATTTCTATAAGAGTTTCCCAATGTTTCTGATAGTAAGATTTATTTTTTGACTTCTTGTAATTAGTTTGCTGGCTAATTAAGTACTTTATAGCCATTCCTTTAAACTCTTTAAATTCTTCCCATGTGATTTTACTTCTATCTAACCAATTGTGAGCTATGTATGATTTCATCATTGCACACAATGTGACTATGATGTGTTTATTTTCATAGGAAAAATTGGTAGGGAATACATGTAAAATTGCCATTTCCCATGACAGGGTAGATTTAGTCTATCCCTTTTCTATAACTTGGTTCTTAATGAACATCATAGTTTGTAAACATTCTTGCAGCTCCAAAAAATATAAAGGGTGTTGGCAACGCTGTTTTTGCATATGATACAATAAGGAGAGTGTGAGGGATTAATTTTACTTAGAAAAAGTGGTGTGTGATAAGCATTGTTAATCATAATTTGGGTATAAATTCGTTTTTTGAGGGGAGTTAATTTCAAAGTAAGTTCAATTGCAGCAGATTTTTGTTCAACAGTAATCTTATTATTTTTCTCTTCCCAAAATTTTGAATATAGAAGTGCATCTTGATATCTAATTTTTTTATTAATCTATAAGTATTTGATAACATTTTAGATCTCAAAAGTAACAGGTTAATAATTTGTTGATATAGCTGCATGTCTTAGTTATCTATTTTAATATTCATAGCAATTGTGTTAATCAGGTATATTAATTGGTTGATTATGGTGTTATAACTTTTATTTACTTCAAATTGTTGCCTAATATTTTCAATTGAAAGGCATTTGACCTAGTAGAAGTCCCATACAGTGATGTTTTTAATTTTTGGATAATGATTCAGGTTTATCATAGTATTATTTAATTTAACAGTAGGAATAAGGTGTCTTGGTTGTCCTAATACCAAAGTATCCTTAAGATTTAGGGAGGATACCAGCTTTTGAAATATTAATGTGTTTCTTATGATTATGAGATAGGCCTTAAAATGCTTTAATGTCTTAGAATTTACAAAGGGTACTGATTTAGGATTTATATTGCATGAGATTAGATGATTGTAATATATTTTAATCCATAGTGGATACCATGCTTTGTTGGGTGGCTCAAAATTAGGTATTTGTATAATTTGACTAGTGTTTATAATGTTAGTCTGTTTGGAACTCAGGTAGACCTAGACCCCCTTTTTGTTTGGGTAATGTTAATCTAGTGCATTTTATTCTTGTATTTTTTGGATGCCAAATAAATTTTCCTAGTACTGTTTCAAGTTTGGAAAATAAGTTTTTTGGTATATATTGATTAATAGCACTAAAATGAAACAATAATCTTGGAAGAATATTCATTTTAACTATAGCTGCCTTAGATAGTAGATATAGATTGACATTTAACCATCTCTTAGTGTCTTCCATGATATTAGTCCAGGTTTTTAGCAAATTGTTTTTAGTCATATCAGATTGGGGGTGAGTGAACATGATACCCAGAGATTTGAGATTATAATTGACTTTAATTTCAGTTTCATGGAAATAGAATTCCTTATGTCCTAGAGTATTCAGAGGGAATATGACTGATTTATTTGGGTTAATGGCATAATTAGATATTTTTGAGAATTTTTCAATAAAGTTTAATATCTTATTCAAATCTGTATTAGGGAATTCAAAATAGATTAAACATCAGTTTATCAGCAACAGCTGTATACTTTATTGGGATTTTGGAAATATTCATAAGATGGTGGTAAAGTCTTTGTGATATTTTAAGAAGTAGAGGTTCTATGTATATATTGAACAGATACGGGGATAGTGGGCATCATTGCCTTGTACCGTTCATGATTTGAATAGGTTTTGATTGCTTTTAATTTATTAATAGTGTTGTTGTGGCATTTTTGTATAAAGCCCTAACCATGTTTATATAGTCTTCAGAAATGCTAAATTTCTTGAGTATCTTTTACAAAAAATTTAAATTTACTCTGTCGAAAGCTTTAGTTGCATCTACTGACAGTGCATAGCTAGGGCATTTATCATTCACTTTTAAACTGATGATTGAATCAATGGTGAATGTATTGTCATATATTTGTCTGTTATTCATAAAACCTAGTTGTTCAGAAGATATGATGAGATATAAGATTTTTTTGATTCTACTATCTAGGACTGTAGAAAGAAGTTTGATATCAATATTTATGAGTGCTATTGGCCTATAATTGTTTGGATTTGATGCGTCAGACTTGGATTTTGGTATGAATATAATTTTTGAGTTATTGATATACAGGTCTTTGGTACCATACTTTATTATGTATTCGTATACTTTCAGTAGCATTGGAGCTAATTTTTTTTTTAAAGTCTTGTAAAATTCCGCCATGTAGCCATCTGGCCCTGGTGATTTACCTGGTTTCAACTTATTTACAGCAGCAATGATTTCCTCTACATCTAAGGGAGCTTTAAGGTTATTTATTTGTGCTTCAGTCAGTACTGGAAATTGTAACTCTTTGGTAAATTGATGAAATAATGATTCATTAAACTGGTCATGGGGTCATATAGCTTTTGGTAAATCTCTTCAAAAGCTGCTATAATCCCTTCATCCGTATTTAGAGATTTGTTATTATAATTTAATTGCTTTATTTTGGTAGAGTTTTTTTTTTATGTTTATGATTCTTGCCAGTGCTTTTGAGGGTGATTGAGCTCATTCGGCATATTTGTGAAGAAGTTTAATTTCATTGATTGAGTACTGTTGTGTTTGAATTTCATGTAATTGTCCCACTAGTGTAACCATTTGACTTTCAAGTACTGCTGAATGATTAATTTGTAATTCTGACTCTATGTTTTTTAATTTTTATTCTATTGTTATGACTTTTTCTTTGTTTAATTTTTTATAGAGAGCAGCTTTTTGAATTAAAATTCCCCTAATAGCAGCTTTTGTCGCTTGCCATTGAATGTCATATGGCATATCTGTTATTTCTAGGTTATTTTAAGCTTGGGTGAGAATGTCAATGATATTCTGTGAAACTTTTTAATGTCTAGTTCGTAATTGTTTGGAGTCTTTGCATTGAGCTCCCCAACTTTAGTGTAATATTTATTTTTGCATGATCTGATATTGTTCTAGGTTTACTTGTAGGTGACTGTATTATTTAATAGAACTTCAGATGTTAAAAATATATCTATTCTAGACCAAGACTTGTGGTATGGTGAATAATAAGTGAATTTGCTAGTAGTTATACTATTGCTATAGTTTTCAAATGGGTCAGCTAACTTAAAATCTTCCATTATTTCAGCTATTAGTGTAGTGAGCTGAACAGGTTGCTTGTTATTCTTATTTGTCCTATCAAGTTCTGGATTAATTAACATATTCCATTCACCTCCTATGATATAGAGATAATTAGGAAAGTTCTCTAAGATTCTATATATCTCATATAGATAGGTTATTTGATGCAAACATGGAGCATAAACATTCAGGACTAAGAAAGGTTTTTTAAAAGGTGGCAGTTCACAACTAAAATAACACCATCTGCCATTTGGGTCATAACTACCCTTTCATTATAGTGCCATCAAAAGATTTTTTAACTACTATAGCAACTCCCCTAGAAGCCGTACTGTCACCAGTAGCAATAATATATTTCATCCATTTGTTTGTATCTTTCTCCCATTGTTCTTTCAACATATGCGTTTCTTGAATGAAAGTTATCTCTGCCTTAGATTTAAAAATTAAGTGCATTAATAAATTATTCTTTTTCTTATTTTGTAAGCCCTTTACATTCCATGAATTTACAGAAATCATCTAAAAGCTATATTACACAGAATACTGGCTTTCAGAATTAATGGAAGTATATAAGGACAAAATAGCATTTCAAAATTATTAGAATTTTTGGTACAATTTGATGGTGTGAATATAAGTGTGACATCACTCCCTTTCAGGCCCCCTGCGTGCTTACCCAAGTTAGCCTACTAACTTAGAGTTAAAAAGAACATTTACAACTATAATACAAAAAGTTTCTGTCATTCTAAGTCCCAGCAATAAAAACAACAACACATAACAGCTTGCCCAAACAAAGCATATATAAGGGATATGATTTCTAACCCTTTCTTCATTTGAAAGTAATTAAGCTGAGCATTTTTTAAAACAGCTTTTAAATGAGATTTAGATATCTAGCTTAATAGGCAAACTAAACATATTACAATTCAAAGCAAACTGCAGCTTTTCTATTATATTCACACATAGAAGATAACTGCATGCACAACTGATTTTAACTTAATATAGTTTTGTCAGTCACTGTTTGCATGTTCCTTATTTTGATGGTTTCAAGTACAGTCCTTTTTAGTGTACAGCAGTTCTTTACTTGTTGGGTCTGTGTTTACAGTTAAGGATGTATGAATCAAGCACAAATACATCTAAGATTCAGCGTTGTGATAAAAAAAAAAAACAGTATTAAAAAGTCTTTCATAGCCTCTGCTGTTCAAGATTGGTATGCTTACATTTTTGATGCATACTTGTTTGGAAGCTAAAGAAAACATATAAAATAGTATATTAAACAAAACAGACCCAACTATATTACTTTGCATTTCCTACTAAGGGCTAGTTATTTGTTGCAGCTGCAACAGCTGCTGCAGCATCTGACCCAGAAGATTTTCATTGGCCAGCTTGTGTATATTCAGGAAAGAAAAAATAACAAGAAAAGAAAACAAGAACCTATATATTTACTTTTGTATATAATTGATTAAACTGTTGTACTTAGTTCTAGGCTGGATTTACCTTCCGGATGCCATTTGCACGAGATTTTTCACTTTTTTAATCAGGAAAATATAGATCCAAAGGTTTTCTGAAATGTGAGAACCTTGCTTTCATTTTTATTTGCAAACGTGGGTTTTCGGCATTGTTTTGGGCTTAGATGGATGCCATAGTTGTTCCTTTGACCTCAGTTATGCTTAATTTTCCTGAGTCATGGTTGCAAAGGATTATGGGTGTTTAGTTCGTTTGCAATGACGTGGAGATACTCCTTGAGCTGAATTCAGAATACCCAAATGGAAAGCAATGGATTTGGATCGAAAAAAGGCAATTTAAGTATTTTACCTTGTTGTTTAAGACAATTTAGCTTGCACAGATGTATGTATGGATATATTCATTGTATTAGGAGCCTTTTTAGGTAAAAGCATGCTACTTCATGGCAGTTCTTTAAAGGCTTTGAGAAAATCCATTTTTGCTTCTTCTTCTTTATTTTTTACTGCATAATTTAAGCCATTGTATTGAAACTGCTGGATATTTCATTTGAAATCTAATATTTTTGCTTACTGTGTAAGTGCAGTAAGGCGGTAGAATGTGTATTAACTGTTTTATCTGTAGAGGCAGATCCTGAGCAAAGGTTATCTTGCAGCCATTCCATACAATGTATTTTCTTTTTTGCAGCTTGAATTATTGCTTGAGCATGTGAAGCATTTAGAATCCTTACATATATTTGTCTGGGGGCATCCAGGGTTTGAGATTTTCTCAGAGCTCGGTGTATTCTTTCAATAACAATTATTTGTGTTAGTTCTTTGTTATCAAGAAGGAGATCAAAGATTTCTTTTGCCACATTAGTTAGCTGTGATTGTTCATATTTTTCTGGGATGCCTCTGATCAATACATTATTTCTCCTTGCTCTAGCTTCAAGATCAATCAGTTTTTGTTGTATTTCTTTGACTGAGCTTTCAGCGATGGAAGTAGCTTTCTGCATTTCTTCTATCTTTGTCTCATTACTCAGTATTCTAGCCTCATTTTTATCCAGTCTGGTTATTATTTGATCTAAGTTGTTGCGAAATACTGTAAGTTTTGAAGACAAAGATTGTATTTCTGTTTGCAGAGGCATCAAGGCTGTTTTTAGATCCTCCATGCCAAAAGACTGATCGCTTTTTGGTTTCATTTGATGCTTTGCAGCTTCAGCTTGTGATTTGGTAGTTTTCTATCTCTTAGTCTTAGTTTCTTTTTCAGGAGAAGCAATTTGAGATAATCTTGTCTTAGATGTATGTGTTTCCATTTGGTCCATTTTTCTTTGTTGTGTGAAAACTTGCTTCTTTTCTTTTTTATAGCTGCTACTTGCTAATTGCAGGCCCAAGCACATGTACAGGAATCACTGCTTAGTCACCCCCCAGATCCAAGGTATGTATTTCTTAGTTTTACACTCAGAAGTTAAGAATAAGCTTCACTCAGATAGGGAATTAGTTTTAATTACACAGGAGATGCATTTTTGTAGATCTTTGCTGCAGCAGTAGCCTTAGATGAGGTTAGATTCATAGTTAGAAGTTGGAGCAAGCTGAAGTGTATGCTATCTAGCTGGTGGCCATCTTAGAATAAGGAAGCCTTAAGATCTGACCTGACCCTAGCCCACATCTGAGTAAGTAGAGGACTTAAGTAAGGGGCTGGAAGAACTGCCAGTGGGTATGTGGCACTAGGATAGATGTTTTAAGGATGACGCAGGGGGAAAAAAAGGCTAGGAAAATATTGGTTTACCCTTACAATATGCACAGATTGACATTCTGAAATATAGGAAATCTCCAGAGGCACAGATTGCAGCTACATTTTATATAATATTGGTGTTCCCTGAGAAAATTAGGAAAATGTAAATTAACTTTATATATCTGAAGAGTAAGATGCCTGTTCTACTGCTTTCTGATGAGAGTCATATCCCTGACAAATTACACTTCCCTTATGCTGTTCTCTTTTAATCAGAAGCACAATTTGTATTCTGCTGTGTATTTTATGATAACATGAACCATATTGTGCTTTCTTGCAGACTGCATTGCAGGATAAGTTATATTTGAAATAGACCTGCCCATCTTCTCGATCCAATATTTACACCAAATAGAGACTTGTTTCTAACCAAGAAATAATATTAATATTTAATAGCTGAGTTTCTGTACAATGCAGAGATGTATTTAGAAGGCTGAATAATTAAAACTTAAATAAAGTAGGCAGTTGTGACTGTCCACAAAAGAAGAGGATGTAAAGAGCACTGAGATTAATAAATAATGCTGCAAAAGCTAAGGCTGTAGGGAGTGGCAGGCCAGTGGGATCCATCTTAAAACGTTCCAGCTACACAGCAGGGAAAAACAACATTCATCTGCTGCTTGCTGCTTATAATCAGCTGTTAGAGAACATAATAAGGTGACGCTATCTAATGTACTGTACAATGCTAATGATGGCTACAAATTGTAATGAAGGAAGGTAGTGAACAAATCAGCTACACCAGAGAAGACACTCCCTACGTCCAGACTAGCACCTGAACTCTTGGCCCTTGTTGCTTCATCACAGTGATGCCCAAGGGGCCTTGCTGTGGACAAGAAGAATTGGTGCACCATATTTTGAGCAGCAGGAAAAAGTACTAGTAACATTGGTTAGTGTAAGCTCGGGACAGAGGGAGTGCATGAAGCTCTGGGAAGGAGTGCACAAAACTCTGGGAAGGAGTGGACAAAGAGAGGGAACTTTGAGTGGCTGAACTGCAGATTACTTTTGGTAGTTTTATTCCTTTCACAGTTTTAAAATAGCTATTGTAAATACAATAAAGACGTGAGGTAACTGCCAATGTTGCAGCTTCAGTCTTGGGGGCGGGTTGGTGGTAAAGGACTAGATCTGCTGATGCATTAT
This sequence comes from Protopterus annectens, assembly GCF_019279795.1. Classification (NCBI taxonomy): domain Eukaryota; kingdom Metazoa; phylum Chordata; order Ceratodontiformes; family Protopteridae; genus Protopterus; species Protopterus annectens. The sequence goes on from NC_056739.1 coordinate 1,255,731,810, forward strand.
CATAAACCTGCGGGTTTATGGTAATGGTGTCAATGAACTTACATCTTTCTTGTTATGGTTAGATGTGATTTTTACCACATTGCACTCTTAGTTCCTGTCTTTCTAAGCATGAGTGATCAGTATAAATATCCTTATATATTTCCTAATTTCAGAACATATAGATTGAGAGAAAAGTATCAAGAAATTCATTGATCTCAAATTTTTACCAAGTTATTTGGTGCACTTCAAGCTTCCTAACTGCATAGTATGCTATGTTATTTGACGTGCAGAGTTTCTAATGTAGTAAACATTATGATTTTATTTAATGACTATGTAGCATTTGAGGTTGCATACTTCTTCCTGCAAAAACATGTGGTTAATTTATAGTTAAGATGAATATTTTTATGTGCGTTGACTGATGGAATTATCAATATTTCTTTTTGTATGGTGTTTGGTTAATTATGGATGACTCTCTCCCTCCCTCCCTCTGATTCTCTCTCTGGATATATGTATACACACATTAATTTTGTGTGTGTGTGTGTGTGTGTGTGTGTGCTTTTATACATATATATATATATATATATATATATATATATATATATATACACACACACACACACACACACACACACACATGCGCACATATGTATATATGTCTATTCAAAAATGTGCACACACACACGCACACACTTTTATTTGCATGTGTGTGTGTGTGTGTGTGTGTGTGTGTGTGTGTGTGTATACATATATATATATATATATATATATATATATATATATATATGCATGTGTGTGTGTTTGTCTAAAATATATATGACATTATTGCTACAAATTGTGGCACACAACCATGCAAACTGTTATGTATTTTTGTTTTATTTAAAATGTATTAACCAGAGTAGAGAACTTGTCCAAGTGGATCATTTTCAGGTCAGTCTAGGATGTTCAGAAAACTCTATAATAACAGCAGGTATACATGGTCAATATCAGAACAGACAAACATCAAGACTGAACTACATTTTCATTAACAAAACATATTTACATAATCTTGTAGTTGAAAGAGAGGAAGAGAAAAGTTTAATGATGAAATTGTATTGAAATTATACTTGGGCAAGTAGCACATTACAAATCCTACATAAGCGTTACAGTTTTGAAATATGTCTACCAGCAGAAAGAAAATAAGTCTACACCACGTATTTTCCAAATTTAATTTTTTTCTGACAGATAACATGGTGAAACTCAAAGTGGATGGGTATGTCAACTAACAGATATTACAAGTACATTTTCCCTTGCACCAGAGCTTCATCATAAGCAGTACACTTATAATAGTAGATGTTTTAATCATCTCAGCTATACATGTTGTGTCATGCAACCAGTCTGTGATGTGGAACATCCTCATCTTAGCTTTGATATCAATGCAGATTGTAGAGCAGTGCGACTCACAAACCACTTGTTTAGGGAGGTGGAAGGGGAGAGAATAGGGCAAAGGGAAAAGTGGTAATGATAACGGTGAATGAGTATTGAATGATTTGTCCTGGCATGCTACTGACTCATTGCCCACCATTATAGCTAAAGAGGTGATAATGGTTTTGCCCAATTCTTGTCACAGCTTTAAAAAATGAGCACTTTGTGGCTGAACTGCAGCTTCACACCCAACACTTATGTCTGGCAGTTACTGATCTTCCAAAATGATGTTCTCATGAAAAATGAATTGCTGGCATAAAATTACCTATAACTATTGGATTATATCCAAGGCTGTAGACAACAGTAAGTACTGAAGAATTTGCTTGCTGAGTAACCTCTTGCTCTCATTGGTTGGGAGGGTGGCCTAATGGTTAAGGTGTTTGCGTTACAAACACAAGGTGCAGAGTTTGAATCTCACAAGGGATAACTGGCTAGGCTTAAAATGGCTCGCAAGGGCAGTTAGCCTAGTACTAACCTATGAACCTATGAACCTATGAACTCCCTGAGTAAGAAAGCTCCTCATCTGTCAGGTGATTGCGGGCCTATGAGCTACTCTTTTATTGAATTATCATGTGTCACATAAGCAAATTTACATTTATACAAAAGTAATCAAACTGTATTAACAAATTAATATTAACAAACATTATACTTCATATACATTACTATATATCATATACCCTAAGCAACATTACATAAATTATTCAGTTCCTGTCCCCTTTTTTTCTTAAACAAGAAACATCTTTATTAAACCATCACTTATGACATAAGTAATCATACATTTATGTAAATGAAAACAAACCACACCGACATATTCACAGTTGCAAACATTATACATCACATATAATCTATCCAATAATTTTCAGACATTACATAGCTCATTTGAGTCCTGCTGCCTTTTAAACCTCATTCTTCCCCTGTATGTACTGTTCCCACAATTCCCATTTTTTTCCCCTGTAGTTTGCTCCTACCCATTTCTAAAGATTTCAGTTCCAGTTGTTTTATCTCTGTTACTATATTCACTTATTCTAATACAGGTGGTTTGGATTTTGATTTCCATTTTCTAGTAATTACTTTTATGGCAGCCACCATAATTAGACACAGCAAGGCCTTACCATGTCTAGGCAATTCTGATTCTGTATCACAGCTCAGAAAAAACATCTTCTTCATCATACCAATCCATCCATCCAGCATCTCCAACAGTACATCTCACAGGGAATCCTTAAAGTCCACCAACCCACCACACTCCCAGAAAATATGTTTCCAAGTAACACTTTATCCCCTTCACACCTCCAACATTTGCTGTCTACCTGAGGAAAAATTCTCTGGAGTCTGCTTGGGGTATAAGAATATCTATGTAAACATTTCCAGACAAAAATCCTACATGTTCTAGCTTTTTGTAATCTGCAGAATGTTGACTCACCATGCAGGTATATCTGTACACCGTTCAGACAGTGCTGTCACGGCCTTAATCATACAAGAAAGAAAGAATGGCATCCCCTTTCCATGAATACCAGTGTGGGAGTTACCTACGAAAAAATGCAATGAAATCCTTGTCACTCTCTGCCCGAGAGATGAAGTGCATTAATATAGTGGAGTTAAATAGAGAAGAATGTAATGAAATCTTGATCACTCTCTGTCTGAGAGCTTATGTGAAATAGAAATAATAATAATAATAATAATAATAATAATAAAAACAAAAAAGAAGCATTTATGTGACCAGTAGGCAACTGTGAGAACAAGGGAGGGAGATTCATTTACAATAATAAGCCATAATTTTTCCCCATTCAAAATACAGAGAAGACTTCTTGGTGATGGTGGCTTTTTAAATAAAAAATGCAGAGTATGTATTGGTGGACCTCTGCTCAAGCTTAACAAATGCTGCTTGGGCTGAAGCCCCATTTGAATATAGATGCTGGTTGGTGTTGCCTATATATGCTGGTACTGTGCTTGGTCAAGCCAGTTAAGGCTTATTGCAGCAAGGCTAAACATGAAGTGAACAAAATCTTTTACTTTTGCAGTAATGTTTTTGTCATGGCTAATACATGGGACAACACTGGGTCAAACAGGATGACACAGAGTATCTTACACATACTGGGACATGTTGTGTTCCCCTGCTCCCACCCACAACCCATTAAACCCTTTGCCATATCTCTACTTTTGGTGTTAACTTTGAGGAAGAATAATAAAATGTGTGTGAGTGTGTGTACCAGGGAATGGTAGGCCAAGAGCATCCACATTTGCCTGTCTGATTTTGTCATTTTTGATTTTATGAATAAGGTGTGACTGTAACACTACTGCTAAATAGTTTGATTTGTTCTTTGTTGGCTTTTGGCTTTTATTTGTTTCACATTTTGGGGCTTTGACATTTTTTTCCATTTAGCCAAACACCCCAGATTCTGATATGGGTTACAGAGATTGTAGAACAATGAGACATTTCAGAAGTTCAGATTACTAAACCAAAATGAAGTTAAACTGAGCCTAATAATTGTAAAAATAAGAGATAGTGTTCTCTGTAGAACTATTTTACTTGTATGAATTTGCATGTCTAGGCCATGTTGGGTCCCCTACTGTGCCACAGTGGGTATTCATAAGAATGCTCTTCAGACTTCTGCTTTTAACAAACAGAAAAGTATTTTCTAAATACATATTCAATAAGAGATTGCAGAAAAAAATAGTAATGTAAGTAAATTGGCAACTACAGAAATATAGCCCACAGTGAAGTGCAGTAAACATAATGTTTATGCTAATTTAAACGGATAGGTTTTGAAGTAAACTGCCTTCATAATTTTGCATTCATTTACATTTTTATATATTCTCATGGATTACAGCACAAATTGTGTTGAATTGAGCAAGTGCAGAACATTTTAAAAGGCTTGAATGTAAATATATTTCTTTAGCAAGAAGCTTATTTTTCCTGAAATAGGTACAACTGGGATTTTACAAAAAACAAATCCAACACTGAGACCACCTTGCAACAAAAGTTTTTGGCATAGGCACACTGTTATTTCTTTTTTTCTGCTTCTTTGACATCCTGTGTAGGTGGAACATAATTTTCTCATTTAATGAAATACATTTTCATTTTATAGCTGTTAAGTTAATATTTCATATTGAACATTTATAATGCGCTTGATAGATGAATGGACATAACTGATATTCTGCCTATATACATGTCCTTTTTAAATTAATTTATTTTGCTCCCATCTTAAACCATTATCTCCCATCCCATCTCATCTTGGCCAGTTTGTCCCCCTTAACTCTGACTACAGCCATCATCTTGTGGGGGATAGGACATTTTGTTCTGTTCCTAATATTTCCCAATTGGCTGGAAAGCCATGTTTATCAAAGTTTGTCATTGTTAGTACTGCACCTGACCTTCCCTCAGGTGAACCTCCTTACAGCTGGACTCTAACAATGCCCTTTTCCCTCATCCTGCTCACTTTCATCCTCTGCTATATTCATTAAGTGCCTGGTTCAGTAATTGAGTGTGGATCATCTGGAACATAGAGCCAAAAAACTTTCCTTTGTAGATCTGGTTGCATATAACTATTTTGATAAGACTGAAACTATTATATGAAACACACATACACACACACACACACACACACACACACACACACACACACACACACACACACACACACACACACACACACACACACACACACAATTAAGTCATTATGGTCTTAGCTTGTTTCACAGTTTGTCAACAATATACTTGCAATCTGCATACATATATAGATCTTAATTCCTTACCTTTCCTGAAAATGGTCCCAAGAAATCTAGTTTGCCAAGCAAACTGTAATGTATAAATAAAGGCCTATATTACAGAGTCTGGCAATTGTAGTAAGGGCTAAATAAACAGATTATTGTTAGGGTTTAAAATCTGCATTGTGATAACTTGTATACTACTTTTGCGATTTATTTATAAATCTGTGTATGGTACAAGGCCACATAAACAATAAGTAAGATACATTTTGTTGAAAATGAAAATGTCTGCTGTACTGGGCAACTTATAAAATCAGTGTTCTCAAACAATTCCTCTGTTAACAAGTATAAGAAAATCAAAATTTTCTTTAGATTTGTGGAATGAGATCCAGTAGGGGCATGTTACTTTGTTAGATCTGGTTAAGTTCCACATTGTGTTCCTCATCATTTAGGAAAAAATATTGAGCAGTTCCAGTATGATGGTCATTTTACTGAAAAAGAAGAAAAAAAAATTTTATTTCTTTTTTGCGTGACGTTGGTTACTTGAAAACTTCTTCTTCTGGCTTTTCCCGGTTAGGGGTCGCCACAGCGGATCACCTGTCCGCTCATGATTGGCAGTGGAGTTTTACAGTGTCGAGTTGCCAGCCCAGCGCCCAACCTTCCACAGAAGGCACACACACTCATGCCTATGGCCAATTTAAAATGTCCAATCCACCTACAGCATGTCTCTGGAATGTGGGAGGAAACCGGAGCACCCAGAGGAAACCCACGCGACCACAGGGAGGACATGCAGACTCCGCACAGAAGGCACCCCAGCTGAGAATCAAACCGGAGAACCTCTTGCTGTGAGGCAGCAACGCTAACCGCTGCACCACCGTGGAGATTCTCAATCTTACAAGCACTCACATTGGCTATTTTAACACTTGTAATGACATGATGAGACCTAATGTGTTGGAATACTTCCTGTTTTTGTTATAGACAGGGTATATCTTTATCTGGATATCACTGCTGGTTATGGAAGTGAGATGAGTGTAGTCTGGTTGTGTTTAGCTTCTCTACCTACCTGATTTTTACAAATTTTAGATCTACACTGGTTAAGTGTTAAATTGTTATGATGACAACTATAACCTATATGAACTATTCAAAATGTGCTCTGAAACAATTATATTAAACATTTAAATGAATGTGTTTTGCTGATGATTAAAAACCCTTATCTGTAATTTTCAATGAATTTATCTGAAGTTACAGAGCTGGCATGTGACATTGACTGCTTTTTTATTTTATGCACTGATATCATTATATCAGACATTGATAACTCTCCCTTGATTGTCTCCAAGGAGGATGAACAGTTTGCCATCTTCTTCAGCTACTGTCCAGTGTGTCAAGTAGTCAATGTTCGAGTCAAAGGCTTGTGACTTTCATTAGCGTACATGCAGCTTCTAGCCAGTGCAACACAATTCATACCTGCATCTTGTAGTAACCCACCAGAACCTGCTGGAGTCAGCAGTGCAGAGAGTCTAGCTACCTCCCTCCCTCCCTCCCTTCCCCAGGATGGGTAAGCCAACATTGGCTGCTCACTGTCACCCTCCTGTTTTGGTCCTTTCAGGAACCAGAGACACTAATCAAACTTCAGTTTGGGGTACAGTCAAGGCTTTATTCCTCTTATGCCACAGGCTCAGAAAAAAAAGTTTAATATCAACAGACTGATCCTTCTAAAGTTGAAAACCAGAATCTTGATTGTAAAACACAAACATAGATTACCGAAAACTGGTAATACTGAACTCCTGGACATGGCCTACCACCCCTGCAGTACCCATGTTAGTGCTTGTTCCTGTGTCCAGAGTGGTAGTGAGTATTGAGATTCAGTGTAATTCATGGTTGTAGGTTTATGGCTATTTCAGTTTTGGTGTTTTGGAGTAGATTCCTCAGATTTGTTTTTTAATTAGAAGAGAATTCAAGTGAAGAATGATAGACACGTGTTCAGTTAGTTATAAAGTGGTATAAAAAGATTTAAAACATCTGCTTAAACTAACTTAAGCAAACAGTATGTGTAATTTCTGGCTGGATGTGATTTTTGCAAGGTTTTACATGCGCCATTTGCAACACACGGGATAGTCTGTACCTCACATTTCTGCACTACATAAACATTCTGATTCCAAGGTTTTAAAAAAGTTGGAGAAAAAGAAGGGCTTGCTAAAAACTTTGGTGAAGGAAGAATGTAGCTAGCCACTTTTAATGCCTTGTACTGCAAAAGTTGGCTGCTCAGAATTCTGTTCATAGCCTGTTCAAAATGCCACTCTTCCTAGTTTTTTTAATTAATTTAAAAGGCTAAAACAAAATTCATTGCTAGTCTTCCACTCACTTGGGAAAAAAACCCTACATATATATATATATATATATATATATATATATATATATATATAGATGGGATCCGTCAATATGTACTTCGAACCCCACTTCACCGAATCCACTTGTTCGAAGTAGTGAAACTTCGAACATTGACTTTGGCAGTCACACTACAGTGCGGAATGGGAATATTCCCTTTTCCCCGCTGTAGTGCAATCTCGGAGTTGGTATATTTAAGTAGGGGGTATGTGAGGGGCCCCCTGCAAAAACATGTTTTAGTGGGTTTTTTTTTTTTTTTGGGTAGCCCAGAGAACTAGAATTCAGCGAAAGAGCACTTTCTTTTAAGACTGCTCTATTTCAAAGAAGTGTATTTTCGATGTAAAGCAGTAGACCCATACATATATATATATATATATATATATATATATATATATATATATACACACACACACACACACACACACACACACACACACACACACACACACACACACACACACACACACACACACACACACACAAACACACACACACACACACACAAACATCTTATTAATTCACAATTTAAACAGTGACAAGGTACTCATACATTTTGTTCTCTTATGTATTACATACACTATAATGATTAAATTTTTTTCTAATTACATTTCTTAGTACACCTTATATGCTCATAGAATCACACAGTTATTTGCGGTGATTAATTTTATACTGGTAAGAAGTAATCTTTACTAACACAGTTTTAATGTACAGGCACAGATAATTATATTGTTAATGGTACTTCATAGTTCCACAGCAATAAACAAAGGATATTGAAGGAAATAGTATAGTCATGCTGTTGTGCTTTTGGTTAACATTTCCTGAGTATAGATTACGCTGTTATCTGTGCAGGAGTGCATATGCGTTGTTCCTTCTTTCATGCTTTGATACTCAAGTATTCCTATTCAGGAATATGGTAGAACTAGAGCCTATCTAGACAAGCAGGGGGCAAGACTCAGAAAACACCCCCTGCATGAGATACTGGTCTTTTGTATGACGTGTCTGCATGCGTGCACACACACACACACACACACACACACACACACACACACACACTTCTTGCATTACTTTGGGCAGGGTAGAGGAGAGATGTGGAAGCAATGGCAAAAACCCACATCGAAACAGGGAAGACAGGCGCATTAGCTGGTAACCAAACCCAGAGCCAAGATCTTTGAGGCAGTAACACAATAGTACTGCAGTTTGCTCTGGTTTGAATTGAAGAATCTGTGTAAAGCTATGCTGGCAGATCTGAAAAACAGTCAGGGTAGTTCTCTGTAACTTAAAGACAGAAAGAGGTTTGTTGTGTAGATTTTTATCAACTCCAGAACCCATGAGCTGAAGTAAATTAGCTTTTATATCTGTCTGAGAAATGGCTCAAGAACTGTAACTAAAGGGCCAGATTAAAAAGTACTGATATTTCCAAAGAGCATTAATTAGAACAAGCTAGAAGATGAAATGCACAAAACTGGTTTGATGGCACTTGGAAACAGTCATTGTTAAAATGAAATACTTCTCAGTAACATATAACTGTTGCAGTATTCATAACTGAAGAGATCTCCTGCCGAAGATAGCCCAACGTCTATCCAGTTTACCAAAGCCTTTAGTACTTACAGGCAACATACATCACATGTATGCTCCAAATGCAAGATGTAGGGCATAAAGTTGATGCACAGATGCACATACTCAAAACTTCTTTGCTGCCAGTCTGAATGCTATCATTAACTCTTGGTCTGAATGCCTTTCTGCTGTGCTGGTTACCAAGCCATGCTTTACATAAGTGCCCCATTGGGGTTTCACCTCATCATTTTTTTTTGTTTAGTGCTGGTTGGGTCATGTCATCCAGAAGGGAAAAGTGTCAGCGTGACAGGTCGATTCTCCATAACGACCATCACAACCAGTATCTCTTCTGTTTGGGTACTTCCCACAACCATACACGGTGTTCTATCTGCCAAGCTTTTGTACCCAAGGCCCTACATAGTCATCTCTCCTCCTTATCTATTTACCTTGAAAACCAACATTTTAAGCTGTTGGCTCAAGGTGCTAGAAGAAAAAGATCAAAAAACTTAGGTCTGATGTGGCTGCTGTCCATCCTTCCTCAGATGTCTCTCTTGAGGCTAGTGAAAGCCCAGAGGATTGTCCTGTGGTTGCTTCAGATTTCACTGCCACAACCCTGTCAGAAGCCAGCATGGGTCTGACTTCTCGCATGTCCTTGGAGGCTTTACAGATGTCTGCTCCAGCTGTTGAGGGGGAACCTTGGCTGATTTATATCTGACGGACTGAGGGGGATTCCAGAAATCTTGGTAAGGGAGGTTATCCCAACTATGGTTATTGAGTGTTGCCAAGGGTCTCCCCATAGGGTGTTTCATATGGATGTCCTGCAGAAAAAGAAATAGAAAAACAAGCATATTTCCCCTGTAGTTAAGGATCCTTGATGTGAATGGCAAGATTTGGCTTTTAAAACCTCTTTAAGGGGTGTCTGTGCCTGCCACTCCCTGGTCTTCCACTCCCACCTGGTGTGGGAATAGAAATCACTGTTTTCTCATCCTTCAGCATTAAAGGTGAATGGTTTACCTACTGGCATGTTGTGTTACATAATTGACATAAACTTGAATATGCTGTACTTTAATTTATTTCATTCTTCAAATATGCTACACTACTGCAAAACTCTAAAGATATGCTGCTTTACAGCCATTGGTATTATCAGTACCATTGTAAAACTCACTCAAATGCCAAATTTGTCAGACCATCCTAGTTAACTGATTGGACGTAGATGAATAAATTATCACTGAGAGTGTTTCCATTCAACTCACCACTCCAGCCTTCCCATTACTGCACTTTAACTGCTATCCCTTCTTGACTAACACATTCACCTGCAAACCCATTATTACCTCTTCCTTCTACTAATGCTGCAAGCATTACAGTATAAAGGCCAGTATCCACTCTAACAAACTATGGGCAGGATTCACGAAGCCTCCGTGTAAGAGTTATAGCTCATACATGGAGGCTGCAGTTAAACGGAGTGATGTCAGCATGCTCTGCATATTCATGAGAGCATGCTGAATCACACATATAAGGCCAACACGGCCCGTGTAAGACAGTAGGGGGCGTGTCCGTAGGCCGAGCCCTGTAAGCGGACACGCCCCCAGAAGAAGAAAAGTACCCAAAGTAAACACCCACGACAGAGTCCACGGAAATGTGAATAAACAGAACACAACACATGCCCCCACAGACTATGAACAGAAAACATATAAATAAACACGTTATATATATTTTTTTAAATTGTAAAAATGTTTAACCGTGAGTGCGCCCGTTTGCGCGGGCGTGCCCGTAGCACAGCTACAGTTAGCAGTCAGTGGGAAAGCATATAAGAACTAAATATGCAAAATAAATCAGGAAGCAATAGTGTAGCGGTAGAGATGTTGGCTGAAGAGCAGGCATTCATGGTTCGAGCCCCCACAACACCATTTTTTTTTTTAGCAAAATAAGCAGGAAACAAGTCCCTGACAAATATGTACACATAAAACCACAATTTATGTAAAATGTAATGAAATAGCCCATTTATATTGAAGAAATGTGAGGTAACAAAAGAATAAAAAATGCCAGATGTGCTCATAGCTGAGCTACAGTTTAACAGAGTGAGTGCATCTGCCCGTAGATGAGCAGTGGTTTAATTGGTGCAAAATGAGTGCCCGTAGCTGAGCAGTGGTCTAACACGCTAAATCTATGTGCCCCTAACTGAGCTGAGCGTAATATGTGTGCCGATAGCCAAATGAGGCTTAAACCAGCATACCCCGTTTGCGCGGAGCTGCGCACCGCGCAAACAAGCTAAGTGATGGGCAACGTTGAGCAAGCCGTATCAAAACTGCCTTTACACAGACACACCCCTCAGCATGTCTAGACAGTCTTGAAAAATAAAAAGCAGTGGCCAGGTTCGAACCCAGGATACTATACACCATAGTCAAGGTACAGAACCACTAAGCCATGACAGCAGTACCTAGAAATGCAATAATAGCTAATATATAGGAATGAATACAAACTACAGCATGACAATGCAGGTTTACTGAAGTTGATACAATTCCAAAATGGCCAATCACAGATATGTGCAGGAAAAACGGACTATATAAGCCCCATAGGCGGGAATACACAACATAAACGATTGTAGAACTGACCTGCAGGCAGAATGACAGGAGTAGGAGAGGGTAGTTGCTTCTAAGCACAGAGGTGGGGTGTTGAGGAGTCCAGGTACATGGTCTGGCTCCTAGTCCATAATCATGAGGCCCAACTCATGCAGGGCCATGTCCTCTGGGGAGCATACAGGGCCTAGGCGTGGGACCGGTTGGCTCATGATCTCACCAGTGCCACAGGGATTCCAAGGACTGGTGAGCAGGTCCGTCACCACCATGCAGACCTGAAGAGATGCAAGCAGGACCAACTGAACCTTTGGATCCAGGAGGCCCGGCAAACACCCAACGCCCCACTACTGAGTAAGTAACATTTAATTATGTATGTAAGAAATTAAACTAGCTGATATTATGGAGATGTGTATTCCAATATTACTTCATTTATATTACAGTTGCAGGTGTCCGTTCTGGGAACCACAGAGCCTATGGCGATAGGCTGGTGCGGTTGCGCCACCAGGCAGGTCAGTAATCCACTACCAGTAACTGTAAAGAAATATAAAAGTATGACAGTCAGCAAAAAAGTGCAGTGTAGTCAGTAAGGAATAAAATCTGCAAGTAACAGTGTGAAAGTGTCTGCAAGTATTGCTTGATTACAAAAGTGTGTTTCAGCCTGTAAGTTAAACTGAAAAATGAAACTGTCTGACATATATTGTGAAATAAAAATGCCCTACCTGTAAGAAAATAGTACACAACCTGCAGCAGGCTGAAAAGTATAGCTGCAGAAGATGATGAAATCACATGTGTGAAATATATCCCTGTGGAAATACTGAAACATGACAGAAGTGAGACTGCTGGAAAGGATTGTAATAACTACAGGTAAAACATGTCAATAAAGTGTAGAAGTAAGTACCATCCTGAATACTAAAATGAAAGCAAGTGAGAGAGTGTGAGAAAGTGTCATGAATCCAGCAATACAGTAGTAATAACCCCTGAATAAAGTATACTGCAGTCAAGACAGAATGAAATGCATGTGAGATTCAAAACCAAACAGCGAAATCTGTTCAAAGTGTTGCTGCATCTGGAATGTGTATCCAAAAATCTGGATATGTTGCTCTCAGTCTGAAATATGCAGATAGGATGATTGTCTGATATACCAAACATCCACACTTGTCTACAGCTATATAAAGCAAATGTAGCAGGATGATGTAGCTGAACAAAGCTATATATGAATGTGTATGAAGAACAATAAAATGTATATTGATGTTGCAGTAACAGTCCTATCACCAAGTTGAAATAGTTATCATATAGGAAACTGTAGTTAGAACAGTAGTGTGTATATAACTGTAGCTATTAGAAATGTACAGCATATGTATTGTTATTCGAGGTGTTAATATTACTTTCTTTACCCCACCCTATAACCACATATAACCCATTCCACGTGAAAATGGTATGTGCAATCACAATTAACACCCCTGGACGTTTGTCCTGTTGGGTCATATATATTTGCATGTCCGTTGATGCATCTGCCCTGTTCATACATCCGCACCTGATGGCCTGTTGCCATCAATTAACCCTGCATGTTGTTGGACTGTGTATTTCTGTTCAAATTATGCATGTGTTATGCACGCTGTTCAATGGTGTGAATATCTGGGTGTTTGGTTAATGGGAATACTAATGCATGCTGTTACAACTAATTGTGAATGGTATTATATGTCACTAACCCAAACTGTCATGACATAATGCAAAACATAGGATGACAGGGAAGGCGGGTTCCAGCGGACCCACCTCTCCCACCTCAGCTGGCGAGTGCACCTGGCACTAGTGCCGAGACCGGACCCTCCTCCAGTGGCCCTGTGCCACCTGCGGGTGGAAGCACTGCAGGGGATGGGGCTCGCCCCCCCCTCTGCAAGTGTGGCCAGAGGAGAACCACCACTCACCCTCCGTAGCGTCCGGACTGTGGTGCGTAGGGAGATTCGGGACTCTGTTCTTGAGCCCCTACGCCAGCTCGAGGCATGGGTGGCGCAACTAACGGGCATGCCTGTTGCCCCGCCTACACAGCCCCCAGCACAGCCCCGTCCTGGGCATTGAAGGAACAGTGGCAACTGCCTATGGGTGGGGATATCAGTTCCACTGTTGCCATCTGTGGGCTCATGGGCTCTGGATATCCAAACCTCCGTCCCCGTCAATTGTGTAACCCCCCCACACGTGTCATACACCGCCCCTGTATGCGTCTTGTTTGTCTTGTCTGTTTACCTACCCAACCTACCTCCCCAGCTGTACCGACTTTCTTCACCTGACATACCACTTTCACCTGAAAAAAAAAAAAAGGGCACTCTGTACCCACAAAAAAATTACGCCCCATACATAGCTGCCCATTCCGCACACATGTCTGCTGGACATGGATCCTATCAATTACAATTGGCTGTACAACAAGTATTATTGTTGTCCTGACACCTCTCTCAGGGGTGGAAGGTTTCAAATGTCACACCAAATTACATACATATGCACAGCTGTTGCTGATGAAGAAATGGGCAGCTATGGGCCTTACCTACATCCTCCTGCACATCCCAAGCTTGTTTCCCTACTGTCTTAGCCTCTTTGTGACCCCTTTTTCACCACTTTCCTGTCTCCCTATTTTCTTTTCTTTCAAAGAAAATAGCGCGGGTGTGCACCAGAGTAAGCACCGTAAAGCGGTTGTAAGCGGGTGTGCGTGTGTGTGCGCGGAGCTAACCACCAGTGCGCATGCATGAGCTCTGCGCAAACCAGCTCTAACCCGGTTACAACTGCTTAAAAGTGCCTTAGTCACTTTGATTGACAGGTCCTGTACTCAGTTCAAAAGCAAAATAAAATCCCACTGTCAGTCCTGAACCCAGGACCTTGGAAACACAAGTCTGTACGACCTACCACTAAGCCATGACTCTTATACAAAAACATTGTGCTAAAATAAATATAACATGTAATAATAGGGATGAATGTAAAGAGAATATAGGATGTGTAGTACACAAAGCATGTCATTTAAAATTACTGTCAAAACTACTGGATTTCCATAATAGTAGTGTGTGAACAGAAACAGCCATGCGAGTTGGCAGCTTGTAGATAATAAGGTCAGTTAAAGTACATTTATAAATGTATGCATATGTACATATATATATATAAATATATATCTATATATAGTTGTAGGAGTCAATGTGCATACACACTTGCTACAGGGAACATGAGAGAGGAATGGAGAATTGTGAATATACAACACAGCCTGAATCATGAGAGAGATACTAACCTTTACACTCACAGAACACTGTCCACAGCATACCAGCATGGTCCCCGGCCTCACAATCTGAAAGGGCAATGCCTATCCCACATACCCTTTTATAGCACTGACCTGAAATCACAGTGAGAACTGCAATCAGTACACAACTGGCTGTATGCAATTAGCAAATGCTGGCTTACAATTGGTGCAGAGGCCATCACATGGACCTATGCAGATACCTACAAAAACATCCACTGCTAACACTCCCCATATGCAATACATTCATTGCATTGTCTGTAAGCAGACAGAGGGAGAGCGAGAAGTGAGAGAGAGAGAGAGCAAAAAAAAAAAAAAAAAATTAGACACTGTGACTCTGTCACCCGAAGCTGTCAGCACTGACAATAGCAGCAGCAAGCAGAAGCTGTGGTAACGCAACCAGCTGCGACAAACAGAGGTAATGCAAGGTAGCAGGTTAATAGTGTGCATACTGTGAACCCTCCAAATGTGTCATAGGTCTGTATCCATAGGTATGTCTATGTGATATGTTGTGTGTACGTAGTTCCACCAAAAGGGGATGACCATACATTACATGTCAATCAGTCTTAGGCCATGATCCTGGCAGCAGTTGTCTGTGCATTGGCCCAGCAATGGCTGTAGTGACTGCTTTGAAAGGTCAGCCAGGTTCAAAAGTCAGGATCAGCCCATCCCAAAGGCACACTGGCTGGGAACAAGTGTCTGCAGGCACCCGATGTCACTGCATATGCATCCCATACTGCATAATTCCATAGCTTAGCAGACCAGGCCCGTTATGCATATGATGTGGTAATTCCCAGGGTCAGTCGAGGTGCCCCCTTAGTGGTGTGGGACCACTGTTGCTGTATGCCACTGTCCAGGTACATATCCTGTAGTACAGCCAAGATAAACTATCAGTGTTATATGCGGTTGTATGTCCTCTCGGAGTGCCGGTAGCACACATCCAGGGGTACCACGAGGTCACAGTGATGCTGTGTGTTCTTCTCTGCTGAGGGCGGCCCTCACCTGGACATGTGAGATGATAGGAAGGTTACATCCAGCTGGGATAAATATTTTAAAGGTGGGGGAGAAGGAGGGGGGATACGTGCACCGAACATGTCTGCAAGATTGTTGCCAATATCCGTGTGTTTGGTGAATGTTAAGTAGGTGTGGATTAACACAGAGCATATCTGAGGCATGTGGTCCATATGTGTAACATAACTGAAGAAGGCCTTGTGGTCATCCATAGTGTTTGTGTCCATTTCCCTCCCAGAGTAGGCCGTGGCCGTTGTTATGACTGACCATAGCATAGTACCAGTGCTGACCACAGATGCCTTCCCTTAATGTGAATGTGCTCTGTCCTGCAGTAGCCTCCTGCTATTGTTATACAATCTGCCTCTGTCTGGGGTCCACCGGACAGGATGCCTAACCTTTGTGCATAGGGTCTGGGTTAGAAATGTGTGTGCAAGTTCCATGCAATCCGTGGCACGTCCGTGGTAAGCATTTGCAAGTGGGTCAGCAGTGTGGCTTGTGGCTTCCACTGGCCCAGTGTGCTGCATGGATACCATCTCAGTCCCAGCAAGTGAATAACTGTCTAATCACATACATATCAAAGCAGTCTACTGTGCTGGTGGTGGTGGTGGGATATGTATATCCAGGCCGAGTAACTTCTGTCCACATCACAGTAGTGGACGGTGTCCCACATACAGTACCTTGGGATGAACCCCCAGAGTGAGGTTGTGCATTGCACCTGTCAGTGTGTGCTGACCGATGGGGCATGCTACTATGTTGTGTGGAATGTGGCAGGTATTGTTGCACAGGTGTTGGCTGAGCACTGATATCTGGCCATGTACCTGTATATCCACGACATGCACACATGCAACATATGGGAGTAGTAGTATATCACTACACATGAGTATCATGTATAGTATGTGTGCCATATATTGCTGACATGGTCTGCTGATATCCTGTTTGTGTTCTCTTCCAGGGAGATGGTGCGACAGCGTAACCCCGCCTACTCTGTGGCGGAAGATGAGGAGATCCACCAGAGCCTGGTGCGGGAGTATGACATCCTGTTTTCCCACACCAGTCAGAATCAGCAGGAGAGGGCCGCACTGTGGCAAGACCTTGTCCGTAGGGTAAATAATATTGACACGCATAACAGGACATATGAGCAGGTACGACATCACTGCAGTGATTTAATCCGAAGTGTCCGGCAGCGTGCATCAGATATCCACAGGCAACAGATCGCCACAGGAGGTGGGGTGGCCACACATCCCCCCCTCACCAGACTGGAGGGGCTACTCCTAAGTGTTGTGGTTCCAGCCCCGGAACACCAACAGCAGTACACCTGCATTATGATGGAGGCTGGTTCCACACAGCAGCACGACATGGAGTGTGCAGGTAATATGCCATATGGACACCTGACTGTTCTGTACACTGTATCATATGCAATATCAATGGCACAGTTGTGCCCACTGACATTAATCTCATCATTTCTGCAGGTCTCTCCAGGGTTACAGCAAGACAGGCCATCCATGCTGGTGAGTGTGTTTAACATAACCTATAATAGTCCTGATAATGCTAGTAACAGTAGTGTAACTCAGTAGTGCTCTGTGTGTATACTGCGGGGTGTGCATGTGTGCATGTGTGCAGGTGTGCCTGTGCCCATGTGTGCATGTGTGCATGTGTGCATGTGTGCAGATGTGCCTGTGTCCATGTGTGCATCTGTGCATGTGTGCCTGTGTCCACGTGTGCATGTGTGCATGTGTGCCTGTGACCACGTGTGCATGTGTGCATGTGCCCATGTGTGCATGTGACCACGTGTGCATGTGTGCATGTGTCCATGTGTGCATGTGTCCACGTGTGCATGTGTGCATGTGTCCACGTGTGCATGTGTCCACGTGTGCATGTCTGCATGTGTGCATGTGTGCCTGTGTGCATGTGTGCATGTGTGCCTGTGTGCATGTGTCCACGTGTGCATGTCTGCATGTGTGCCTGTGTCCATGTGTGCATGTGTGCCTGTGTCTATGTGTGCATGTGTGCATGTGTCCATGTGTGCATGTGTGCATGTGTGTATAAGTGCATCACTGGTAACAATGTCTGGAGACTGTAAACTGTGTTTCCTGTCTTCATCCCACAGGTTCTGGGGCTGCTCTGGTGACCTGCAGCAGGGAACCTGAATCCTGTGCCACGGCTACTGGTAATGATGATATTTGTGTAATGGTACAGGAAGGTGTGTCAGGGTCTGCCATTGGTCAGCCAATTGACAGTACACAGCTGTCAACCCCATCATTGTACATCCTTTGTCACCATTGTCCCTAGGTGATGGACAGGATATAGTGGGCATAGACCAGGGTAATGTGGTACCTGTGGCACATGCGTCCCCACACAGCAGCCATGGGCAGGGTCCTCCGATGGTACCACACAGACAGTTGCCCATGGGTTCTCGTGGGAGCATCCGTGGGCGTACTGCCTCTGGCCGACGTGCCCAAAGAAGTCTGTCAACCTCAGCTATGTTTCGGACTGTCATGCAAGCACAGTCACGTATGGAAAGGTACACCAGACAGGGTCTGAGGGAGCTGAAAGCATGTCGCACAACCATGACAGACAGTATGAGTGACATTGCGGATGCTATCCGTAACTTCACCGATGTTATAGACAGACGTTGTGGGGACATATTACAGCAGTTCCACAACCAGATGTCCATGAGCCAGGGCAATGGTGGGCGTTTGCGGCATCGACGTGGCCATATGCCAGCAGCAGCAGCAGCTGGCAGTCGGCGCGGACGACAACAGGCTCGCGCACACCCCCATAGTGCCAGCAGCAGCCCCAGCAATGCTGGGTCTGTGCTGTCATCAGAACGCCCCAGGAGACCACGTGCACGTGGCTCTGGACAGTCCCAACAGGGACTTGTGTCCAGTCAACACACTCCCGATTCTGATGACAGTACCCAGTCTGGCTTTGTACTGGATACGGTCCGTAGCACCCCTGCCAGGCACAGGTACCGTGTCCATGCACACAGACACTGATCTGTATGGCCTGCCAGGTGCAGTCTGTGGCTGTCCACAAACCCCTGTATATGGCAGCCATGAGGTGGAACTTTGTGCGTGCATACACACATGCGAAATGTTAACACCTAGGGCAACCACATACACGCACACACTGCACCAACACTGCCCAACCCTGTACTGCTGCCCCTCACCAACACACATACACACACATGTCAATTGGTGGTATCAGTGGCTGACTCAGGCATACCTAATCCACACCCTGTACATATGATGACACTGTGCCACCTCCTGTAATCTCCAACATCATTGCGGGAACAGGTAAACACGTTGCTGATGCACAGGGTGACTACATAGAAGTGTATTAGTAGTATCATGTTGGTAACAGTACAGTGTGCTGCTATGACTGTGTGTTTATCCCAGCATGCCTGCTGCAGTAACTGTATGAATATCCTGAATTGTTATCTGCACCCATAGTACATACCAAATTATAACAGCTGCACATAATTGCATGCCGGTGGTAAGGTTGTCAATAGATAGCCGCATACATGGGTAGCACAGGGGGAAAGCTAACGCAAGTAGTGATATGCAATGGTGGACATGTACAGTAATGGTGTCAAGTTGCCCACAACGACTATGACATGTGGATGTTGGCGCATGTAGATATGTGTGCAGTACCAGTGTAATCCAAATCACAAATAAGTATGACATAATATCGGTTCTACCATGGGCATCTGCACTGCGTATTCCTGGGTACATGTTGATAGTGCCTACATATTTGCATTGTTACTTACTGTTATTGTTACCCCTTCTTTGTTGTATAATGCACTACTTCCAGCCCTGTTTACTGTAGCTTTGTTTGCATGCATGTTCGCTAGTCCCTGGAACACTGCTTACACCTGTAATGCAGAGTTACAGTGCTTCTGTAGACTTCTAGTGACATCTGCATAGTGTACGATACGTATGTCAACTTTACACATGACAGAACGTCACTGTCTGTCCTGTACGCATGTACGTTGCCTGTGACACATTGCACACATCTTACCTGGCATTTACCCACGTGTGCAGTCATATATGTCAGTGCTATGAAACAGTAGTGGTACACCCACACATACACACCTTCAGTATGTTGTTCCCCATTGGCCCTATGTGTTGGTACTCACCATGGCAATCACACTACTAGGGTAGCATGTGCAAAGGTAACCTGTGAATCACCTCTATGGTCCAGTTGTGGTTTATGTGAGTCATGTGTCAATGTCACAGCTGCCACATGTATGCAGTCAGCCATCACCCTTGGCCAGGAACGTACAACACATGTGTGGGATGCCACCACACAGCCAATCTGGGGACTGGTCTCTGAACCCAGTAATGCCATACCCTGTCAGGTGGCATGTCATATATACTACATCTTGGACAAACGTCAACCCCAATCCCTGCTGCTACTATTTATAATACCCCTGAAGATGTTCCTGATAGTTTTGACCAGTTCTTTATTGAGACATTTCAGGCCCTAGCTAGCCATCTACCTCCTAGCTCCCCTGGTTCTGAAAGTAGCACCCCTAGAAAACTACTTGCGTCCAGCTGCCAACCAGTCGCCACTTCACTTCTCCGTACCTTGACTGAAACAGTGAAACCCACTACACGTTCTGCTGATCAACTCCCTGCCGAGTACCTATCAAAACCAGATGATGCTATTGCTTACCCCGTCTCAAAGGTAATCAAAGGAACCATGTTAGAATCTAACTTTCCCACCATCTGGAAAATGTCATATGTAATCCCACTTCACAAAGGAGGCAGCTCTACTGAAGTCCCCAATTATAGGCCAATAGCTATACTCTCTCCACTTGCAAAGATTATGGAAACTTTCATAGACAATTCATGCACCACCTAATCCAAACTCGCATTATGGCAGACACTCAGCATGGCTTACGTCCTCATCACAGCACTATGTCAGGCCTCCTAGCCTTTACTAACACCATAAGCCATACTTGCAACAATAATTATATATCCGCAGCCCTCTTTTTGGATATTTCAAAGGCATATGATATGGTTGATCACCAACTTGTACTCCACACCCTGCAAAGACTGTCTAGATACTGGAGCCTTCCAATGGTTTCAATCCTACCTGCATGGTCGACAGCAGGCTGGGCTCTGGCAGAACAAACTCTCTAACCTTCTACCTAACACCCTCAGAGTACCACAAGGCTCTATACTAGGGCCCTTGCTGTTCTCCATCTTCATTAACGACCTTTATACTGTCATCCCAAAAGTCAGCTGTATCCAATATGCTGAAGACTCTACTCTGATCTGCTCAGCCACATCTCCAGTAGAGTTATAGTCAGCTATCCAGACCACCTTTAATACAATAGAAAACTGGATTTCTGAACATCGTCTGATCCTAAATCCCAATCAAACTAAACTGCTGTTATTTCACCAACACATAGGTCTACCACTTTCACCGTTACCATAACATCAACTGATGGCACAATAATCTCCCCTGACCCATCTCCAAAACTATTAGGTGTCATCATAGACAATAATCTCAAATGTGACCTACATGTTAACCAGATTATCAAAGCCATCAATAGAAAACTAGGGTCACTCTACAGAATTAAAGCCTTCCTAGCCCCTCCAGCTAAAGGTGCCATAGCTCGCTCACACCTTGTTTCAACCCTTCTGTATGCATCCCCTCTACTCTCGAATATGAACAAGACTGTCCTTAACAAACACTCAATTTGCTACAACCACATTGCCAGGTTGCCACTGGGCTGCCTTTTAGGATACATCATTGCATCAATCTAAATCAGCTTGGTTGGCTTGCAATACCCAGCCTAATACAGTATAACCAACTGATTATGGCCTATAAAATCCTCTATAATCCAGACAATACTCCTGCACTTCAAATATTATCACCCCCTATAACAATCCTAGACCGCTTTGATCCTCTAACAAAGTACTACTTCAGACTAGCAAGTTTAATAACACAGCCGGTGATTCTCTCTTTGCAAACCCTGTAAGTAGATCCTGGAACTCACTTCCAGCTGATATTACCCTACTGTCCACCTTAGGTCAATTTAACAGTAGACTCAAACAACATTTGTCACTTAACTGGCTATGTCAATGTATCAAGCCTGGCTAACTCGAATGTGTATAATCTGTGAACCACTTTACTGTGTAATTTTAATTTAATCCTGACTTGTGCTCAGGTCTAACATTAACCTGTGGAACATGTTTGACTTGCTTACTTATGTAATCTCTGTAAATAATCTGTTTGTAATATGTAATGCTAGTATTATGTAATGCTGTATCTGCTACCCTCGTAGCTTGTCTCCACGGGCCTCCAATGGAAATGGACATGCATCCAGTCGGACTATCCCAGTCAACAAATGTAGGATAAATAAATAAATCAATAAAATATATTACAGTGACTACAATACCAGTCAGACATTGACACACACTGACAGCATGCTGAACACACTGGGGCATACGTGGGGACTCAGAATAGCAGCCTGCCTGGGCATCACACACCTCCGCAGCTGGCACACAGGCATATGTTCCGTCGGAACAGAGCACATGCCACACATGGCACGCACATCACCTGTGCCACACACTCACAGCCTGTAGGGCTACACAACACACCTGCTACAGACGTGTCAAGTACCTGTCTTGTGTGCTGCACTGGGGTCCCGCTCAACAGGCTGTATCTGGTGAAGGTCACAGTGATATGCCTCAGGGGCACTATGGTCCACCACAGCACACATGCATACAGGTCAGTCAGAGGCATGGACAGATATGACTCACTCATTGACCATGCCAGTATGGCTGCCTGAGACATACCTCCTGGTCTACATGATAGGGAACATAGAATGGATCTCTCAGCATGTGGCACAGGCCAGTATGAGCCTGATGTTGGTTGCCAACATACCCTCACCAGGTATTCTACCACTATATGTGGGAAGGGTGTTGTATGTCTACATTATGCTCAGTCTCCACTGTCATTCATAGGGTATCCACTGGCTGTCAATGTGTGCTTACATGCTAGGAAAGCCACAATGATGTGCAAGGGTCATCTTGCACGTGACACCCATGGCCCGATGTATAATGGCAAAGCTCCTTGGTACACACATACTGCCTTATGCTGCAGGACATGGTTTACATAGCGACCTCTGTGGGTATCACACAGGTTAGGACACTAACAGTGCTGCTACACAACAACAGCAGTGTACACCGGAAGATGCATGCACCAGACACTGCCCTCAGCACGGTAAACTGCAATGTCTGTGCAGTACCAGATTCATGATTCATGGCTCACAAGTGTTACCCATCACTGACAGGTTATGCCCCATACCATGCCTGTCGTCCCCTACACATGTAACACACATGGGTAGGGGGGTGGTATCCCAAGGTAACACAGATACACACACCTCCAGGTTGTTGGCACAGCACAAACCATCAGGGCCTACTCATGTGCAGCTGACAGTGTGTCGGACTGCCATCTGGTTCATAGCCTGGCACACACAACCCTCCCATACACAGGAAGACCACCTATCCTCCATAACAACACTGGCAATATGACAGTCTCAAGAACTGTGTTTATATGGCCGGACTGCATCCAGCCAAACATTGTGTGTGAGCATTACTGTAGCTACAACACACTAGTTGAAGGGTTCACAGCATGTGGTCACCGAATTGCCGTGGAATGACATGTTACCACTACCACAACAGGTGGGAACATGCAGCACCTGTACATCAACTACATGTACACTATATGGCCCAGACCAGATGTGTATCCCCTGCTGTAGGTCTTTCACCATAGACACCCACACTGTATAGGGACATACCACGCGGACCCTGCACAGTAAGACACAGTCATATTGGTATACATTGCAAATACCATTTATCCACTCAAAGCATGTGTCAGACATGGTAACTACTGCAGGTCACAGGTATTTATGTGTATGTGTCACACACATACATCATGTGCAATGCCATTGCTGGTTTAGGCAATGGCATGCATTGTTATGTACAAACACCCACACAAGGTCATACTGTGTGACACAACCACACGTGACAGTTGTGTGTTACCAAAACATACCTATCTGTACTCTGACAATGGTAATAGACACAGTAGCAGAGCACACTATTGGCATTACTAGCCAACTAGCCCTGTTTGGCTGTGCTGATAGTGTGGTGACATCCCCTGTGTTTACTGGGGGAGTATGCAGCATCTGGTGTATTGTAGTATTTGCCAAATGGATCTGTGCGCTCACACTTGCATTTACACACACCCTACTACCCCCACACACATGCACACTTGCCAGATTCATTCCCCTACCTAACTAAGTCATGACACGTGAGAGAGACGCATTAGCAAAGCGCACTATTCGGTTTACTAGATAGTTCCTCTTCTCTGGCTATACTTACAGGGTGCTGACAACATCAGTATTTTGAAAGGGTAATGTGCATCAGGTAGTGTGATCTCCTGATTGCCAAAACTAACATGTTTTTCATACGGAAATGCACACACACAAACTCCCCACATCCAAACACACACACATGCCATTTACAGGTTTCAAACTCCTACCTAACTACATTACAATACTTGGGAGAAACGCATTAGCAGAGTGTACTATTCACATTACTGAGAGGCTTCCCTTCTCCTGCTGTACTTATAGGGTGCTGATATCATCTGTGTTTAGAAAGGGGAGTGTGCATCCTGTAGTGTGTTCTCCCAGTTGCCAGAAGGGGGATTTCCCTCACACAAATTTGCACACACAGTAACCCCCCTCATCCAAACACACACACTTGCCATTTGCAGGATTCAAACCACTACCTAGCTATGTTATGACACTCGAGATGGACGCATTAGCAGAGCGCGCTATTCGCATTACTGGGAGGCTTCCCTTCTCCTGCTGTACTTATAGGGTGCTGACATCATCTGTGTTTAGAAAGGGGAGTGTGCATCCTGTAGTGTGTTCTCCCAGTTGCCAAAAGGGACACTTCCCTCACACACACTAACCCCCCTCATCCAAACACACACACTTGCCATTTGCAGGATTCAAACCACTACCTAACTATGTTATGACACTTGAGATGGACGCATTAGCAGAACGCGCTATTCGCATTACTGGGAGGCTTCCCTTCTCCTGCTGTACTTATAGGGTGCTGACATCATCTGTGTTTAGAAAGGGGAGTGTGCATCCTGTAGTGTGTTCTCCCAGTTGCCAAAAGGGACATTTCCCTCACACACACTAACCCCCCTCATCCAAACACACACACTTGCCGGATTCAAACCACTACCTAACTATGTTATGACACTTGAGACGGACGCATTAGCAGAGCGCGCTATTCGCATTACTGGGAGGCTTCCCTTCTCCTGCTGTACTTATAGGGTGCTGACATCATCTGTGTTTAGAAAGGGGAGTGTGCATCCTGTAGTGTGTTCTCCCAGTTGCCAAAAGGGACATTTCCCCTCTTACACACACAAACCCCACTCACCCACACACACACTGAGCATTTGCAGGATTCGAACCCCTACCTAACTATATTATGACACTTGAGGGAGACGCATTAGCAAAGCGCACTATCCGAATTACTGGGCATCTGTTCTGCACCTGTAGTATTTCTAGGGTGCTGACATCTTTATTTCCACAGAGGTATGTAGATGTAGTACTTCCTGTCAGGTGGGGGATAGCATATATATGCATTTGCAGCCACCTACGTCAGGGTCAGATATGCACATCGCACTGGCAAGTTATGTTCTATACCATGCTTTGGGACCAGAGGACCTGTAACACACAACACAACCAGTCCAGAACACCACACCCACATCCAGGACACACACTTAGCTTCCCTGGGAACAGTGCCAAGATATGCAGGTATTCACATACACCATTCCAGTTGTTAACATCAGGTACAGGCATATTGTGTGTGAGAACTACTCAGGCCTCTACCACTTTACCCTACAAACACTACAGTTTGTGGGTCCATGTGCTATGGCAGAACCACACACCACAGCCACATGGGTGAATACATATTGCACCTGTCCATCTGCAACGTGGGTACTCACTGTTCCACACCAGAGGTAGACCACCATTGTTGATATCTGACCATACCCACCTTTCCCTGGACATCCATATCTCATTTCCACCCCCAGGCAAGGTTGCCACTGCACACAAACTGTGTTTAGCACAAGAAGACTCTACACTTGTGTAGACTGGGGTGGATGACTTCAGAGGACCCATGCTGGAGGACTATACTGGCCACTCAGCATAATCCTTGACAATTGCATCCTATGAGCATGTGTACAGTTTGCATTGGTCATGCTATCCCACATATACCCATGACTGCTCCACAACAAGACACCTGTCAGCTGTACACCGGCCATATATGCGCCGTTCAACAGACAGAGTGACCTAATACATTGCAGACCTGTAGCCCACAGAGGGAGAACATCTGTGGACAGTTCCAGCACGGCACTTCATTCACACATACTCATTACAACACAGTGTTGACAGTGGAATCATCCAGAGAATGCAGATAGGGCTCCCCTCAGTCTGTTATTGACGGACACCTACTGTCAGAGATCCTCAGCAACCCTCTCACAGCAAACACCAACAACATGGCTGTGGCTTAGCACATTCAATCCCTGAGACCTCCACGGTGCCCTTCTTGACAGAGGCACAGCTCACTAGCCTCACATGTTGCCTTCTGTGACCTACTTTACAGTGGCATGGTAGCCTACTATCCTGGGGATGCAGATGCCAAGCACACTCTGGCTGAGCTGTCATTCCCTGGGGCAAGAAGCCTAGTATTGACCTCTACACCCATATGTTCAATTGTCGGATGCACAATATTTGTTGTGCTGTTCTGTTTGCAGGTCTTTATTGCCATAGCATTCCCTGTTCCTATGACCAACTTGTGTATCTGTGGCAGATGTTTGCATATGACGGCGATCCACTATATCACTTATGTCTCTGTGGTCATTTACTGTGTGCACTGGGCTGATTGTTGTGTTGTGGTTGGTTCCTGGACTGACACGTACAAATACCAGATATGTGTGGCCAACTGCTACACGGAGATATGGCCTAAGTGTGTGAGCATGCCCAGTTCAGCCTTTCCATGGCATGTTGTCTGACATATGCCTCATTTATCAAAGTGTGCAAGCATGCCCAGTGTGAGCTTTCCATATGTTGCACTCTGAAGTGCACCACATATTTGGGTGTGTGTGACCTTCGACATTATCGTACGTTTATGATTGTGTGCTGGGTGTCATGTTGTGTACTAACTGGCCAACTGCTTCGTGTCTGCCACAACAGGGATTATACTGTGCCTGCAGGAATTGCATGGGATACTTTGCAGACAGTTCTCAACATACTTTCATAATGACCTAACACTGTAGTACCGTATAGTGTACTGGTTCGGTACTTTCACTGTGGTGGACAGTATCCTGGGCTTTAGTCCTATCACTGCTTGACATCTTCATAGTGAGCACAACAGACTGTGTAGGGGCCAGTTGTGCACATATGACCATGTTGCAATATGTTCAGATATGGACTACCTACACCAGGCTCGTCCAACATTGCTAGTGTATTCCACAACATGGGTGGACATTGGCAAACACTAGCGATGTTCCGTAGGCCATTTCTGATGGTAGTCACAGGGTGTGTTTGTCCTTCGACACACATTGTAACTGGAGTTTGCCATTACATATGTCATGGTTGGTATACTGTGCCTCTGTCTACCTCTGACATAACAGTGATACCCAGGGTAGTCTACCATCTCCCATACACTCATTAGGATGCCTCTTGAGGGGTGTCAATATGTGGCACTCTGGCTGACCTGTACCAGGAGTTTACTGAAGTGTGGGGTGCCTTCTGTGTTATGGATCATTCTGTACAGCTTGTCCTATGTATGTCAGTGCTGGGGTTCAGGTCTCTCATGTGCATAGCTCACTGCCATTCAGATTGTACAAGGTGCAACATGTTCATTCATTCCAGGTTGGACATGGCTTCATACATCAGGCACAGCTTTCCTGTAGCTGGGAAGGATGGCGGTGTGTGGGGCTGCAGTTTGTTTACTCTGGCAACACATGGCATCTGTTCATGCTCTTTGCTACTCCTGGTGGGGTACTGTTGTGGACTTTACAGTTGATGGAGGTGTCTGCTGTGGTATATCCCACAGGGGCTATTGTAGTCAGTTGTGATGCTGATGGAGGATGGCTGCAGAGCCAGAGTGAGTTCCCCTTATTTACATCTGCCAGCCTTCATGTTTGGGTGGGTATATGGTACATGTTTCTGCGAACACTACAGACACATGTTTGTCCAGTGCAGGATATTTATCACCTTTTGTACCCAGGTCTCACATTACATGTTAGGTACCTCATGGGTTAACACCTGTGTGGTAATTTGTGGGCACTTACTGTATATCCACGGTGGCTGTCTATACACAGTTCTGCGATTAGCTTGCTGACATGGCTATGGCTACAGTTGTCTGTTTGTAGGTGGCCCTTTTGTGGGTTGCTTGTGTCAGCTGGGGGTCGGATATGGTGGGCTGTTTGTACTCCTCTGCATACATGCTCAGTCACAGTCCTTCCATGTTGGCCTATACCTATGGGACATGTATACAGAACGGGGGTGGGGGCCAAGACCAGGCCTTGTGGGATGCCACTCATATCCGCTTTGTAGTCTGACATGGATGCGGCATGTCTGACCATGTCAGTTCTGTCCTTGGTCTGCTTTGCAACCCCTCTACTGACATAGGGGTGTATATTTAAGCTGGTGAACATATCCATACTGAACACGTACGGTATTGTCTAGAAGCATGTGCACAGTCCAGCTACGCTGTGTGGACCACATAGCCCTCATCAATGACCTTAATGACTGCTTCAAATGGGTCAGACATGTTTAGGGGCCGGTTCTGCAGTTACAACAGCCACAGTGTGTAGGGTCCAGTATCAGTAGGTCCACATTAGCCTTCTGTCTGCGGTACATACTGATCCTTTCCATAGCTGTGCAGAACAAGCTTGTCAGGATCCAGGGGTGGTAGTTTGGAGTATCCATTCAGGCAACACCTTTGTTGTGATGGACCACTGTTGTTGTACACTGCTCTTTGGGTACATATCCTGTGGTAAGGCTGACAATGGCCAGTAGTGTGATTTTGCATTCCATTACTCTTGGGGTCCATGTTGGCCTCAGCACAGGACACCATCACATACCTTTGCTGCTGTGTGTTCTGCTTTGCAGATGATGGCTGTTACCTCAGCATCTGCAATGTCAGGGGACCATCTGCTGGGGTAGGTATTTTGCACTCGGGGGGGTGTTTGCACTGCACCTGACAGGTTGTATGTTAGCAATATGTGTGTGTGTTTGGTATGTTGTTTGTAATATCTGTGTGATTCGGAGCATATCTGTGGATGCCCAACATCGTTCCTACCATCAGTTGGGTATGCCTTGGGATTATCCATAGTGTCCTGTACGTTTTATATCTTCATAGGTTCATGGGTTCATAGTAGGCTAGACACCCTAGGCCATTAGTAAGCCTAGCTAGAGTGTGTGTGTCTTTCGCCACCCCTTGCTATGTTCAATTGTGGCCATTTATGAGGTTCTTCACTGTGCCTCTGTCTGGTCGTGACACAGTGGGGACCCCCAGTATACATGTGCGGTCATCCATCCACTTGGCAATATTCCTGTTGAGGGGTGTCAGTGAGGGGCTCTGCCTACCATGGATTGAGATCCTGTTTCTGGGTGTGGGGAGCCTATGGGTTATGTATCTGTCCCTCCAGCACATCTTATTTCATTATGTGTTGAGGTTGACATCTGTGACTCTCACAGCTCCAATGGCTTTGATTTCCTGTGGTGTAGCATGTCCATTACTCCTGTGTTGGACATGGCCTGGTACAACAGACATACATTGCCTCTGTGTAGGCAGTGTGTGACTGCAGTCAGCTGGGGTGTCTACAGCCAGGCAGCATATGACATATATTTCACACCTTTTATCCTGTTGGTGGGGTAACTATGAGGTCTTCGAACGCTGCAGGTGTCACGTATGGTACATCCCATATGAGTCATTGTACTAGATTATGGGTCTGATAAGGGAACAGTACAGCGGCACAGTGACCTCTGTTGATGTTGATGTGAATCCTTTCATGATACGGTGTCCAGTATCAACAGTCTTCATAGCCACATTGGCATTGTGGCTGTCACATGACAGATTAATGTCGACCTGTGTCCCTAGGTCCCTGATGACTCCTTGCATACATAATGGTTTGACACCTATGTGGTACTTTGTGTAGCTTGTCTGGTATTTGGTGGGACATTCATACTGTCCAGTGTCTTTGGATGTCTGGGTGGGGTTCTTGTGTGTGAGAGTGTGGTCTGTCGCATGCTACAGACTGTACAGCAGTTTTGACTACAGTTATGTGCACATGGGTGGTGTCCGCTGCTTTGTGCATTGTCAGTTACCTGGCTATATGGGTGTCTGTGCTGCATATGGATACTCCCCCTCCTTTGATGTCTTGGTGCAGGTGTTGGGGCAATAACACATGGTATGTGGTATAACCTAGTAGTGCTGATGTGCTATCACTAGGCCTGCAGCAGGCTTCTGTCACTGGACAGGCATCAATGTTCTCCATAATGGGAAGTGCCTCAGGGGCATGCATATTGCAGTTTACACATCTGGCATTGGTCAGCATTACCCTTATGTTTCCTACCACTTATGTTTTCTAGGGTGGTCGGTAGTCTTTTTGGCCTTGCCTACATACGGCTCTATGGAGGCGGCATAGGCCTTATCCAGTATCCAGACGCACACGGGTAACAGCTGACAGCCATCCCTGTAACAGCAGCATGGCTTGTCATGCTTGACATCTCAAGCAGACACACATTACACCCTCTTGGACTGACAGCTGTAACTGTGCCAGCTGTTAAACATGAGCATTCTGTGTTTGTACTGTGGCATCATTCTTGGTGAGGGTTGGATGCTGCACACAGCCAGTGCCATCCCGCCCTGGGGTACATACTCAGAGGGACCATCCATGTCTCATTTGATGTTAACCAGGGAGGTACATCTCAGGTAATTCACACCAGCATGGACATTGAGTGCATCATATTTCTGCTTGCTTTGGGGTGACCTGCGTACTTGTGTTAAGTGGCATTTTGTGGCAACCTACAAGCAGCTTACTCTACCCTTTCCCTTGGTCAGTCTGGTGAGTGGGACAGCTGTGTGTCTGCCTATACAGAAACCTATTACGACTGTATCAGGCATGTTGTTTCTCCTTCGGACCTGTGACTGTTTGGCACACCAGCTTTGTGTACTATTCGTTGCATGTGCTATGTTTGAAGGTTGTGGTTGCTTATGATCTACTTTGGAGGCTTCTGTTGGTGTGGTGTGTTTGTAATTGAGGCCTCCAGGAATATTTATCTGTGTTTATGTGTTTGGTTTACAGTTGTGGTAGGTCTTTGTGGGTATGGGTTTGTGGTGTATGTGGTTACCTTCTCCTCCTGACTAGTGTTGACAGTACTGAGTTGTTGGAGCTCAACCTCTGGTTTGGATACATGGATGCATCTATCACATATGTTTGTATTTATTGGGGGGTGTTGTGGTTGTCTGTGTACTTGGTACTGGCATCACATTGCCTCTGGATTAATAGATTATACTTGTTGTGCTGGACTTAGTGGATTGTATGTGTGGACATATGTTGTTGCCATACTACTGGTCAGTGATTACTTCCCTTTTTATGTTTGCTCTATCATGTGGTAACTTCCTCATTCTCTTACATGGTTTGGTAATGGCTGGAGGCCAGCATGCCAGATGCCTGCGTGTATGGCATTGTGTGTTGTTGTTATTTGTGATTGCATACTCCAAGCATTCCTGTCTGTGTTCATGGAATGCCTGTATAACATGTTCTGTGGTGTGTCCCATATTCTGTACTTGCACAGGGCCTTTTGTGGATTCAACATCGGTTTTGAGGGCTGCAACCTATACTTTACACATGTTTTTCACTGTGGTATTCTGGCCAGGGACTGGGGTCAGGGTGTGTATATCCAGTGTGATTACTCTATGGTCTGGTCTTACCAGTGAGGGGTACACTTCTCATCTTGCCATCCAGTACACATGTTGCTGATTATCACATCCAGTATGCTTACCCCTCTTGTGGGAGTAGTACATTGTTCCTGGGCATTTTTGTTTATGGAATCTGGGTAATTTTCTCCTAATGTGTTGGTGCTAGTACAATGCTACCGGTGTATGTCTGGGTATTTTCAGTCGAGCAATATAATGTGGTTTGGGGGGCTTGATATATTCATGTATTCCGACA
Source organism: Protopterus annectens (assembly GCF_019279795.1). Classification (NCBI taxonomy): domain Eukaryota; kingdom Metazoa; phylum Chordata; order Ceratodontiformes; family Protopteridae; genus Protopterus; species Protopterus annectens. The sequence goes on from NC_056739.1 coordinate 1,255,764,039, forward strand.
TAGGCCAGGTGCTGTTCCTGGTATTAGGACAGTGGTCTGCAGCAGGCTATATACTGCGAGGCAGTTTTAGCCATTGGTATTTGACCATGGATATTCTATGCTGCTTCTTGTTGTGGTACCAACATGGGGGTGTGGTTATCCTTGCCATTTCTTGCTAGTCACCCTCCTTTTGTAGCTTGTTCCATGTTTTGCGGCTGTACAGCACAGTATGAGGTGTGACCTGGTAGTGTTAGGGTGCTGATGTGAGCCTTGCCCAGTTCTCTATTACAGGACTGGTATCTACATTCTCCTTACTGTGTGTGTTTACACTGCACACATCTTGCTGTTTATACATCTGTCATGGGGTAGTATTACATCTAGGTTCCTATCCCTTGTAGAACCTATGAGGTTGGGTTTGTGTTTTGAGACTTACCTATTCAGGGCTTGCTGTGGGTACTGACAGCCTTTGCCAGTATCCATGGGGCATGGCATGATAGGTGCACGCCACCCCTAGCAGGTGGTGCATCATGTCAAACTCCGCATATCTTCCCAGCCTGTAATACATTGGCTCCCCTTTGACTGACTGCATTACTTCAGCCAATTATTGTACTTGATCTTCTTGTCTTCATAGTGTGGCATCATGCTTGGTGAGGGTGAGATGTTAGGCAGGGTCTTCATTTTTGCATATACTAGATGGTGTTACATTGCTTAACACATGGCAATCATGCCTCAGGTGGTGCTGCAGGGCTGCCTCTGTCGGATGCACATACTACACTCCCTGTACATGTTTGAGAGCAGGTTGTGTCATGTTAGGCATCCCTGTTACTATATGAGTGAGTCAGAGGGGTATCATTCCCAGGGTTCCTACTGAGCCAGTGTATGTGCTATGTGTTGCCTCTTTGCCAAGGTCAGGGCATACTGGGCACGCCTCCTTCTGCCTACTGGGGCAGGCTCAGGTTGTTCCTCCTCCGAGTCACGCTCTGCCTGTGATGGCCTTGGCAATGGTGGGGGGCTGTTTGGCCCGGCCCTATGCTGGTCCTGCTGCAGCTGTTTTCACAAGATCATATTATGTAGCATAGCACATACCATGACAATTTGGGTACATGTAGTTGGTGTGTACTGCAAGGCTCCACCAGATGTGTCCAGACACCGGAACCGTGACTTGAGCAGCCCAAACACACACTCTATTACATTACATGTTTGTGCGTGTGCCTCATTATGGCGTTCCTGTTCAGGTGTGTGTGCGTTTCTGATGGGTGTCATCAGCCACGGCTCCAGTGCATAACCTGCATCCCCCACTAGGTGTCCATGTGGGATGTCCCCATTGGCAAATGTCTGGTACAGCTGCGTCAAATGCCAGATGTGGGAATTGTGATAACTCCCGGGGCAGCCAGCACACACATTCATTATTATGCCCTGGGCATCACACATGACCTGGCAGTTGATGGAGGGGAAGCCCTTGCGGTTAATGTAGGCCCTACCCCGCTCACCAGCTGGTGCTTTGATGCGTATGTGCGTGCAGTCTATTGCACCCAGTACCTCAGGGTATTCCGCTATTTGCTGGAAGAGATGCATATTGCTGGCCAATACCTCACGGGCATTGGGGAAATATACATGATCACCGACATGTGCTGACATGGCATCCAGGAACTGGTGTTGTACCCTGGAGGCTGATGCCTGTGATATCCCCATCATATCGCCAGTTGGTCTCTGGAAGGTACCTGTTGCTAGTATTCTTAGGCCAACACATACCTTGGTTTCCACTGGGATGGGTTCCCCTCTGTTGGTTCTGTGTGTGAGGTGTGGCCTGCACAGCTCAACAATTTGCTGCAGGAGCTCTCTGTCCACTCTATAGCTCTACTATCTCCAGCTCATGTAACCCGTGGTAGGTGACCCTGGGCCTGTACACTCTTCTCCGTCTCCTCACTGTGGGTTGTCTGGCACCATCTGCATTGTCACCACCCTCAGCAAGTCACCTATATCTCATTATGACAGCTATGGCAGCCCCTAACATTTCTGCTCTGAGTGAAGCTTTTTCAGTTTTCACTTCTATTAGCTTACTCCTGTCTTGCAGTGTCTCTTAATGGAAACATCCTGCACTACTGTTTGCAGAGTTTTAAGAGCTGGGCTGGGCTACTATTCTGCCTGTGTAATTGCCTGCTTCTAATTATTTTCACCTGCTAGCTTCAGCAGTTATCCCTGCTAGCTTCCTATTAATTCTGTTGCTTCCTTTTTCCTCTCTGTTTCCTCAGGGGGGAGCAACGTGCATACTATCTGAAACACGCTCACAGTGACTTACACGCCGCACTGCAGCTTACACGGTTCAGAATCTACTTATTCGGGTTTTACACGGCGTACACCCGCAAACACTGTTACACGTCTGCCATCAGCCTCCAACATACTCAGACTGCCTTACACGCGCGCACACCCACGCAAACAGTGTTAAACATCTCCCAACACGCTCACACTGCCTTACACGCGCGCACCCTGTCCTACTCGCTCTTCATGGCGTGCACACGTGCGCATGCACGGCCAGCAAGAAACTTTGGTGTAGGTAACAGTGTACACCTTCCATTTCTTGACTTTCCACGACTTATCTAGTGGCACACCTCTTTCCATGATCTGTGCCTGTCATCTGTCATGTTACACTGGCCTCCAATGAACTGCATTTCTTTCTACCATTCCCCCTGTGATGTCACCTATCTCCTACTCTATTCCTCCCCCTTTTGTATCTCTTACACTACTCAGACTGTGCTCATTTGGTATGTGACTGTGAGATTCAGTATCCGAACCCTCATTTACATGAGATTGCCTACTAATGCTTAGTTACATGTCTTAGACTCAGCTTCCCCCCTTAGCAACCACTACACGGTGGCCATGTTAGTTTTGGTCTGCTGGTCCCTGCATTGTCATTCCATGTATTGCATGAAACCCACATTTGTGGGTTTATAACCTTCTTTTGTGGTTTTATACAGCAGCCCGTTTGCACGGGGCTGCCCTGGGTTTAAACATCGATCGCCGAAAAAAAAATATATATATTTTAATATTTTGCATCGGGTTATCTTGCCAATGGCCACATATTTGGCCATTGGCATGCTGCCTGAGTCATATGCAACCTTTATTTGGAGCTGACATCGCTCCATTGTGGAATTTGCAGAAATGTACTCAGTTGTCAGCTGAGTACATTTCTGCAGCTAAAACGTCTCCTACACGGACTGGTTTCTGCTTCGTGGATCGCTAATATACCTCATTTGCATACCTTTCGGATGCAAGTGAGGTATTTAGCATGTCCACGCCCAGTCCGTGTAAGAGACGTTTTAGCTGGTCTCTTACACGGAGCTTAGGGCTGTTCCTGGATCGCGAGGCTTGCATGGAGTGTTGCACGTCTCTTACACTCCGTGCAAGCCTTCGTGAATCCTGCCTTATGTTTTTATAAAACAGCCACAGCAAATTGGAATATCATTCTGTTAGAAAAATGAAGCCCATCTTTTCTGTCCACGTTCAGGTCTCAGTCAAATGGTTACATTACAGAAAAGTCCCACTGCAAATGCTTGTAAAATAGGCAATAACCTTTCCGTCCATATTATTTTTCATGTAAATTCAATTAATTTATAATTTTTCTATTTGCATATATTACCATCTACTCCTCCTATCAACCTTACTCCTTTAAGTGGCCGGAATTGAAATGAATGCTGCTCCAAGTGCCTATATTTAGGAATAAAAATGTTTACAAGGAGAATTAAAAAGATATTCCCTGGGATTCGTGAAGCTCGGCGCAAGTCCGGCGTAAGGCTTGTGCCGGCGGTGTGGCGTATATATGGAGTAGTCGCGCCATATGCATATTAATGAAGGCGCGCAGCCGCCACAGCCATGTGCATAGGAAACGTGTGCGAGTGCAAGGGGCGTATCGAAGTTGCGCAGGGAGGCGTGTCAATGTCAGCTGTCAAGGAGCAACCTAAACTGCTGAGTATTATATTCCGCCAGCAATAGTAATTGTACCTATCAGTGTCCGTGGAGACTGACACGTATGCAAAGCAGAGTCCCTGCGAACAGAAAATGAAGAATCAGACACAAATGCACGGTAGGGAATAACGGGTCCCTACCCATGAACAAATGACATGAAAACCGTGTGCCTGTAGTCCAACGTAGTGTTGATAGCTATACCATGTGGAAGTGAAACGTATCATATGTTAGCGCGCCGCCAGTAGGTACGTCCAGTCCAACGGAGAGGGTCACCAGCCAACCCATAATGTGAGGGAGGGAACATAGCTGTGCAGATGTGTCCATAACAAAATACATGAGGAGAAATGTAGATATATGTAGTGACCGTATGTCTGAATCATATCCCACAAGCCATGTAATAGTCACATACAAAAGGTATGTCCGTATTTCACATACCAAATGTGATAGGAAATAGCATACGCATGTAAACGAAACAGAAGGAGCATATAAACAGCCATAACAATACGGACACATGTAGGCTGAAATGAACAGTATGATCCGTACTGTCGACCAAGATTACCACCTGTCCCACTTTGCGAGTGACAGTCCCTCTGTGGGCAGATGTGTCCTGACACAAACATGTAAAACTGTTGAATGTCCAGAGAATATAGAACATAATTCTTCCGTAGACGTCATGCAGTAGTTGCATTAAACATATTTCATTGGACGTATATTACATAAATGTCATAACAAACAGAATAAGATACCAAAATGCTACAAGAATAAGCTTAGATATAGGCAAGAATTGTAAGTTCTATCTGCCGAACTGACCGTGGGTATGTGTCGTCCTGTAAAATATGCTGTGTTCACCGCAACTGTCACAGTAGGGTTGCCACGTTTACAAATGGCCAAAGTGGGACATGTTTGGTACAGACATCAGATTGTACAGGCCGACACATACCCACGACCAGTACAAAAGACAGAACATAACTGTTTTGCCTACAGAAAAGCGTATTCTTGTAGCATTTTAGTTGCTTATTCTGTTTCTCATAACAGTCAGGTATTTCAGATACAGAATTAACTGTTTAATGCAACTATCACATAAAATATAAGAAATAAGTTTGTCCTAAAATCTCAGGACATTTGCCATGCTTACAATTACATGTCAGGACACAACTGCCCAAAGAGGGACTGTCCCTCACAAAGTGGGACAGGTGGTAACCCTATGTCACACTGTGGCCAATTGAAAAGGTGGAAACACAACCGTCGACTGTGGGGAGGCATTGTCCACAACAGTCGGACATGTGTAAGGAATAGCTTGGACATAGGAAAAGGTGCCATCCTACCAATGAGTAGAACAGGCTGGCAAAATCCGGAAGGCAGCTGTATAATCTGAATGTGTATGTGACACAGTAGAACGGGTAGTATCCGGATACACCAACCAAGTAATGAAAGTGAAGTAAGGGCGTGTACCTATGTGCGTGAGGCATAGCATGTGGAAAGCAAACATGGCAGGGTAGTCCACACAACCATAAAGGTACCCGACACATGTAGGGTAGTCAATGTGTAACTCTGGCCGTGTCATGGGCCAACAACCAAAGTAGTGCTCTATGGGGTGTAAGGAATTCGCGTGTGAGGGGTGGGTGTTAATGGTAAATTCCTCAAAGGCGATACTTGTGTTGTATGCAGAAAAGGTGAACCAGAGGTGTATGAGGGGGCAGCGGGTGAAGTGAAAAGAAACACAACCTCATATAGAAACAGCTGCAAGACAAGCAGACAGGCCATAGTGTAGAACACAATCCCACAAACATATGAATATGGAAATATGCGAGACAAATGTACAGATATGGCACCGTCACATACCCACAGATGGGTCCTGATGGAACTGGCCATAACAAATGCAACACACCTGGATGCATAATAGCCTACCCAGCATACCCTCCACAACACACAACCTGCCACCATACCAGAATGTCCACCAAATCCAGCTGTACTTGGTCCACTGGTTTGTTGCAGAAACAGCTACACACAGTGACCCTTACGCATATGTAGTAGGTATTGTCACCCTAGGCAGTGTCAGGATTGCAAACCATGTATCCCCTGCAGGTAAAACCCCCTGCAAGTTTTCGTGAAGCCACAAAGATCTTCGGTATCTAACTTGTTTTGGTCTTATCCAATTTTTGGGATATCCCTCATGGGATGACCAACTTGTGTAAATAGTAGAATGGGTATGACGACATGATGTCCAATCCAGTAGATATCTGGGCACAAGTCAGAACATGCAGTGGAGGTCCATGACACTGTCCAGCCCTAAGTGGGCATGCATAACCTACCACCCAGGATAAAATGCCTTCCTGTGACGCACGTGTCCAGACACGAATAGGAAGGAGAATATAATGCACACATTTGCAAAGTGGAAAACGATATGAGGGTGAGGAAGACACTGACGTAAACAGGTCAACCCTGATCAAGTGTGAGGGACACTGACTGTGTGCAGTCATGACTGACCATACCTGTCAACCTGTGTGAGCAAGATATCTGGACAGAGCCATGAATATAAGTGAGACAAAGGTCCAAAAACAGGGACAATCTGTAAAGATAGCTCTTAGAAACATAGAATTTGATAGAATAACAGTTTGCACATTAGCATTAATGTCTGGAGTATGAAGTCTGAAACCCAACTGTCTGTCAGCACGTTCTGACTGCAGTCTTTAATGCTGAGCTACTGCTGTGCCAGAACACAACAGTGTATTACAGAGGTCCATGCCATACCACTCAACTGTCCGGATATTCGCAGAATGACTAGGGTCACCACCTGTCCCACTTTGCGAGTAACAGGCCCTCTGTAGGCAGTTGTGTCCTGTGAAAAAAAATCAAGACATAGCAAATGTCCTGAGAGTTTAGGACAATGTTATTTCCTAATTTACTTTAATAGTCGCATAAAACAGTTATTTTACGTATGAATCCTCAATATGTTATGTGAAGTAGCATAAGCAATTCAAATGTTACTAGAATAAGATATATGTACAAAAAAGGTTAAAGTTCTGTGCTATGCACGGCTGTAGGTATGTTTTGTCCTGGAAAATCTGGCATCTCTACAGAACATGTCCCACTTTGGGCAGTCAAAAAGGTGGCAACCCTAAGAATGACCATAGGTTTGCCCCATAGTGTTGGTGTGTGCCTCCGACAATCTGCACCAGTGTGGTAAATAGCTGAGGATTGACGTCACTAAATAATGAGAAATATCCTGAGTATAAGACTCCACAACCTGCAGAAAAGTCATGCTAATGCAAAACCTAGCATTCTATCAACGTTCTAAGCTTGTAAGAGCAATTGTTAAAATGTGTCCCTAATTGTCCCCCCATCGTGTAGGTTTTGCACAGGTTCGGTGCTCTAAGAGGTTGAGAGGTATGGTCCGTACATATTTACAGGAACAGCCCTTCACACTTGTGTAATGTACAACTGCATACCCATAGTCACTTCATGTCCAAAAATAATAATCCCCGTATGACTGAATACATGTAATAGTCAAATGTGAATGGGAACACCCCTCACCGTGGAGTATGGACTGTAACAACTGCACCCATAATATGTAATGCCAACAGAATAAGCTGCTGACAGGTGCCCAAACACCTGTGTCTATAAACACAGGTAAAACTTGCCTTTATAGTCTATCAACATGATCTATACTGTTTCAGTAACGTTAAAGGTGTTTTTTTTATGCTTTTGTGCTGCAGCTAAATCATGCTGTGATACCTAACTAGCCCCTAGATACTGTGAATACTTAGAATGTACTTGTATATCAGGCCCTACATAACCTTTGCTATGCTGCTTTGAACCTAATGTGATTGAACTGATTATATTCGACTTTTGTACAGTGCTAAATTTTGTGAATGCATTAACTAATGTCAAATAAGGAAATTTGTTTATTTAACAGCCACATCATTGCCATTCTGACTGTTTGTTGGTACTACCACTTAGTCTGGCATTTTTTGTGGAACAGCTAATTTTGTCTGCCACTAACACTCTGTTTACCTATAATTTTGTCTTATTCTCTCCCTTTATTCACCCAGCACTCCACCCTGCTTGCCCTGAACTAGTGAATGAGAATCTGTCCTGCCTGAAAGCCAAGATCTAAACCTTATGCTAAGACAATTGGTCTCTACCTGAACTAAAGGATAGAGCCAATCCTCTCCCTAAGCCTCTAACTCACAAGGAACCAAGAAAGTATGTGTTAGAACGACTGTAGTTATTACCATACTTGAACTATATAATGCCATGTAACTGAGGACTGCTCCCTAGCCAGGTCAGCCAGCACACTCACGCTATTCTAATCCTTTCTCCCAAACCTCATCACATTACCTACAAGTTATCTAAGCTGCTGAGTTCTGTTCCCCTCCTCTACTACTAGACCTGAAAGCACACTAGGAAAGTTTATTGTTTCTATTCTATCCTTTTCCACTGGATAGCATCCTTTTCCTAAGGATTTGCCCTACAAACCTATCTCATTGTTCCGATACACATATTATCATACATTTGGCTTGTACTTTTCTTTGCTATCCCAGTCCTGCTCACTCCTCTATTCTCACAACTACTCACTCTCCTCCAGTCACATCTTCACCTTACCTCAGTAGTCAGCATTTCACTGATTGTTCCTGGGGTCCTTCTTCTTCACTGGCTCTATCCCGCTCCGTTCGCCCTGCGGGCTCACTCCACTCCCCTACCCTGCCCCCAATTTCCACCCACCCCCAGTGCTCCTACATTTAATCACACAAACCACACCCCCTTCAATAACCACAAATCATAGTATCCCACCCCTTAAAGTGCCAGACCCTCCACACCCAAGATTCACCTACATTATCCAAATTACTTATCTTATCATTACTCTATTTTCAACTCTGCCACTATGTCACTGTTATCTACCTATCCACAACAGAAACTCCTACTTCTATCCTCCTTCATACCTATTCTTATTATACTTTATCTACTTACATTCTATGAACATCTCCACCACATAAACCTTTACTACCCAACAAAGCAAACCTCCTCAACACCCATAGCGTACACTCAAACTCATTCAAACACACCTAGTACAATAGCCTACCTATCAGCAAAATATCACAGACTAAATCACATCAAATACTATAGGCCTAAAGCTAAAAAAATCTCTGTTCCTTATTTGTAAACACCTGCAACTTACACTTAGCAATCAACTCCAATCAATAATAGTAGAATGGGTATGGCGACATGATGTCCAATCAGTAGATATCTGGGCACAAGTCAGAACATGCAGTGGAGGTCCATGACACTGTCCAGCCCTAAGTGGGCATGCATAACCTACCACCCAGGATAAAATGCCTTCCTGTGGCGCCTTGCGTGTCCAGACCACGAATAGGAAGGAGAATATAATGCACACATTTGCAAAGTGGAGAAAGCTGATATGAGGGTGAGGAAGACACTGGCGTAAACAGGTCAACCCTGATCAAGTGTGAGGGACACTGACTGTGTGCAGTCATGACTGACCATACCTGTCAACCTGTGTGAGCAAGATATCTGGACAGAGCCATGAATATAAGTGAGACAAAGGTCCAAAAACAGGGGACAATCTGTAAAGATAGCTCTTAGAAACATATGAATTTGATAGAATAACAGTTTGCACATTAGCATTAATGTCTGGAGTATGAAGTCTGAAACCCAACTGTCTGTCAGCACGTTCTGACTGCAGTCTTTTAATGCTGAGCTACTGCTGTGCCAGAACACAACAGTGTATTACAGAGGTCCATGCCATACCACTCAACTGTCCGGATATTCGCAGCAGAATGACTAGAGTCACCACCTGTCCCACTCTTAGGTAACAGGCCCTCTGTAGGCAGTTGTGTCCTGTGAAAAAAAATCAAGACATAGCAAATGTCCTGAGAGTTTAAGGACAATGTTATTTCTAATTTACTTTAATAGTCGCATAAAACAGTTATTTTGCGTATGAATCCTCAATATGTTATGTGAAGTAGCATAAGCAATTCAAATGTTACTAGAATAAGATATATGTACAAAAAAGGTTAAAGTTCTGTGCTATGCACGGCTGTAGGTATGTTTTGTCCTGGAAAATCTGGCATCTCTACAGAACATGTCCCACTTTGGGCAGTCAAAAAGGTGGCAACCCTAAGAATGACCATAGGTTGCCCCATAGTGTTGGTGTGTGCCTCGACAATCTGCGCAGCACCAGTGTGGTAAATAGCTGAGGATTGGCGTCACTAAATAATGAAATATCCTGAGTATAAGACTCACAACCTGCAGAAAAGTCATGCTAATGCAAAACCTAGCATTCTATCAACGTTCTAAGCTTGTAAGAGCAATTGTTAAAAATGTGTCCCTAATTGTCCCCCATCGTGTAGGTTTTGCACAGGATTCGTGCTCTAAGAGGTTGAGAGGTATGGTCCGTACATATTTACAGGAACAGCCCTTCACACTTGTGTAATGTACAACTGCATACCCATAGTCACTTCATGTCCAAAAATAATAATCCCCGTATGACTGAATACATGTAATAGTCAAATGTGAATGGGAACACCCCTCACCGTGGAGTATGGACTGTAACAACTGCACCCATAATATGTAATGCCAACAGAATAAGCTGCTGACAGGTGCCCAAACACCTGTGTCTATAAACACAGGTAAAACTTGCCTTTATAGTCTATCAACATGATCTATACTGTTTCAGTAACGTTAAAGGTGTTTTTATGCTTTTGTGCTGCAGCTAAATCATGCTGTGATACCTAACTAGCCCCTAGATACTGTGAATACTTAGAATGTACTTGTATATCAGGCCCTACATAACCTTTGCTATGCTGCTTTGAACCTAATGTGATTGAACTGATTATATTAGAGCTTTTGTACAGTGCTAAATTTTGTGAATGCATTAACTAATGTCAAATAAGGAAATTTGTTTATTTAACAGCCACATCATTGCCATTCTGACTGTTTGTTGGTACTACCACTTAGTCTGGCATTTTTTGTGGAACAGCTAATTTTGTCTGCCACTAACACTCTGTTTACCTATAATTTTGTCTTATTCTCTCCCTTTATTCACCCAGCACTCCACCCTGCTTGCCCTGAACTAGTGAATGAGAATCTGTCCTGCCTGAAAGCCAAGATCTAAACCTTATGCTAAGACAATTGGTCTCTACCTGAACTAAAGGATAGAGCCAATCCTCTCCCTAAGCCTCTAACTCACAAGGAACCAAGAAAGTATGTGTTAGAACGACTGTAGTTATTACCATACTTGAACTATATAATGCCATGTAACTGAGGACTGCTCCTAGCCAGGTCAGCCAGCACACTCACGCTATTCTAATCCTTTCCCCACAAACCTCATCACATTACCTACAAGTTATCTAAGCTGCTGAGTTCTGTTCCCCTCCTCTACTCCTAGACCTGAAAGCACACTAGGAAAGTTTATTGTTTCTATTCTATCCTTTTCCACTGGATAGCATCCTTTTCCTAAGGATTTGCCCTACAAACCTATCTCATTGTTCCGATACACATATTATCATACATTTGGCTTGTACTTTTCTTTGCTATCCCAGTCCTGCTCCTCCTCTATTCTCACAACTACTCACTCTCCTCCAGTCACATCTTCACCTTACCTCAGTAGTCAGCATTTCACTGATTGTTCCTGGGGTCCTTCTTCTTCACTGGCTCTATCCCGTTAAGCCCTCTTGGTGCTCACCCACTCCCCACCCTGCCCCAATTTCCACCCACCCCAGTGCTCCTACATTTTAATCACACAAACCACACCCCTTCAATAACCACAAATCATAGTATCCCACCCTTAAAAGTGCCAGACCCTCCACACCCAAGATTCACCTACATTATCCAAATTACTTATCTTATCATTACTCTATTTTCAACTCTGCCACTATGTCACTGTTATCTACCTATCCACAACAGAAACTCCTACTTCTATCCTCCTTCATACCTATTCTTATTATGCTTTATCTACTTACATTCTATGAACATCTCCACCACATAAACCTTTACTACCCAACAAAGCAAACCTCCTCAACACCCATATAGCATTACCTCAAACTCATTCAAACACACCTAGTACAATAGCCTACCTATCAGCAAAATATCACAGACTAAATCACATCAAATACTATAGGCCTAAAGCTAAAAATCTCTGTTCCTTATATGTAAACACCTGCAACTTACACTTAGCAATCAACTCCAATCAATAATAGATGGAGATATCCAACCCAATCCAGGCCCAAACTCTACACATTCTAGAGTGACCCATATAGCAACCCCCACTACTACCCAATCCCTTATCAGACCTCCCAACTCACTATTAATAACCCATCTTAACATAAGAAGCATAAATAATAAGGTTGCCCAGATACATGCACTCATGGACGTGCATTCATTTGATATCCTGTGTCTTACTGAAACTTGGCTCAAACCATCTATACAAAATAACGAATTTACTCCACCAGGATATAGCATCTTAAGACTAGACCGATTAGCTAAAAAGGGAGGTGGACTAGCTATACTATACAAGTCCGGACTACAAGTAACCTCTATTGACTCTAAGCCCCCTCTAACTAGTAATGAAGAAATACTTATCTCCAAACTCCAACTCAATAACCATAAATCCATATATATTATTGCTGTCTACCTTCCCCCCAGGGAATAACTCTAATATCCTAGAAAATATCCTAAATTGGCTATCAGCCAATTATCCCCAAGAAACAATAGTACTCGGAGACTTTAATATTAATTGGAAAAGCTGTACTTCTGAACAGCCCTCTACCCATCTTAACCTACATGGGTTTACTCAAACTATAAGTTCCCCCACAAGGACCAATAAACACAATAACAATGAAAGCACCCTAGATTGGATACTAATAAATAGACATCACCAAAGTTATAAAGTAGGGACTCTCCCTGAGGATATAAGCGACCATGCACTCGCCTTCATAATCAGATTCAAGACTGATATCCCAAATCCAATTACCTATAGAACAATTAGGAGTAATAAAATTTTAACCCTGATATTTTCCAAAATGAACTTAAAGCATGCAACTGGTCACCCCTCAAAAGTCTAATCCTAGAGGAAGCAGTAATCTACTTTAATAGTAAATTTCTAAATATTCTTGACCTTCATGCTCCAAAAGGACCATTAAAACTAGGAACAAACCTGCCCCTGGCTCTCAAAGAGACAAAACAAAAATGCTACTCAGAAATAAAATCTGGACCAAATGGTATGCTACTACTAAAAACCAAGAAGATCACATAAAGTTCAGACAGCTAAGAAATGACACAAAAAAAGCAATACTGTCAGATAAAAGGCAGTACTACATTCAACTCCAAAATACCCAGCAAAGTAAACCCCAAAAATTTTGGACAGGTATAAATACACTCTTACACCTAGGCCATACTGTCACCCCCCCCCTGTTGGTACTGACCAGGACAATCCAAAGCTAATTGCAAGGACCTTTAATACCTTCTTCACTGAGACCATTCAGTCTCTTGCCAATCAACTATCTCCTGACAGCTCACCTCTATCACCCTCTAATACTACCTTACCTCCCCCATTTCATCTCAAACCCATCCCTACATCCCTTATCCGTACCCTTTTGCAAAAACTCAAACCTACCACCACTGCAGCAGATCTCCTTCCTGCAGAATATCTACAAAAAGCAGCAAATGCCATAGCCTACACAGTTTCTATTCTGATTAACAGAACAATCTCTGAGGGTGCAATTCCTTCCATTTGGAAGATTGCACACATTATCCCCCTTCATAAGGGTGGAAATTCTAGGGAACTATCCAATTACAGACCAATTGCCATACTATCTCCTCTGGCAAAAATCATGGAGAAATGCATTCATATGCAACTGTTAAAACACCTAATAGAGAACAATTTATTAGCTAACTGCCAACACGGCTTCAGGCCATTTCACAGTACTACTACTGCCCTTTTATCCTTCTCCGACTGTATAAATAAAAATCGCAATAACAACACTCTATCCTCAGCCCTCTTTATTGATCTCTCCAAAGCCTTCGACATGGTTAACCACCAACTTCTCATAAACACACTGAAAAACCTCTCTTGATACACTTACTATACAATGGTTTCAATCCTACTTAAGCAATAGGCAAGAAGCAGTTATGTGGGAGAACAACCTATCTCCCCATCTCCCCATTGCACTAGGTGTCCCCCAAGGTTCTATACTTGGACCACTTCTATTCTCTATTTTCATCAACGACCTGTATACTGTTATTCCTCAAGCTTCCTTAATACAATATGCCGATGACTCCACATTAATATGCTCAGCCCCAACTCCAGCAGACCTTCAATCTCTCACCCAAAAAGTGTTTAACATAGTTGAGGAATGGCTATAACATCAATGCCTCATCCTAAATCCCAAAAAAAACAAATTTCTACTTTTTACTCCCACCACACCTCTACACTTTACTGTCACATCTAACAATGGAACCATCATATCCCCCGACTCTACCACAAAACTCCTAGGGGTTCTAATTGACAATAACCTTAACTTTGAAGGCCACATTAACAATACCATAAAAACAGTTAACAAAAAACTAGGCTCCCTCTATAGAATCAAATCCTTTCTTACCCCACTAGCAAGATCTACTATTGCCCAGACCGACTTAATCTCTACCCTCCTCTATGCCTCCCCTATATATATTAACCTCTCAAAAAACAACATGAACAAACTGGCTGTCTCCTACAACAATATTGCGAGATTTGCGACAGGCTCTACATTTAGGACCCATCACTGTATTAATTATCAAAATCTAGGTTGGCTAGAGTTACCTAATCTACTTCTATTTAAACAATTAACATTTGCCTATAAAATCCTGTATCAGCCTAACAACACACCAATTCTTACCAACCTTATCACCCCCTACAGCAACCTTAAGACCCTGCGCTCATCTAGCAAAATACTAGTACAAATACGCAAAACCTACAATAAGTAAAACCTGGAACTCTCTCCCCAGTGACCTGACCTCCCTACGTTCACTAACACAATTTAAAATCAGGCTTAAAACCTACCTCAAATCACATTGGCTGTGCACCTGTCTGAACCCACTCACATCTCACGTCTTCTTCTCACTAAGTTACTAAGTCTTAATGACTGTATAATCTAACTGCCTAATGAAAACCAGAATTATATCTTGCCTTTCAATTGATTGGACTCTGTTTTATATCATAATATGACTCTCAGTCTCCCTAAAATGTTAACATATATACTTAACATAAGATACTACAATCAAATGTGTTTTGAACTGAACACATTTCCTTATTTAATAAACTACTTACTCCAATATGTTCTTTCATGCATAAAATAGCTTAACTTTATATGGTACTTCCACCTGTTAAACTTTGAATTGTTTTATTTTTTGATTTAAGTAAAGTATTGTTTTGTACTCTCGAGGAGCTTTTCTCCCCAGGCCTCTGCTGAAAATGGATATGTATCCAGCTGGACTAGCCCGGTCAACAAATGTAAAATAAATAAAATAAAATAAAAAATAGGGAGATAATCCCTGTCCATATGCTTCGTCTGACATTTGACCTCGGCCAGGGAAGTTCCGTTCACAAGGTGGACAAGCCTAAACCCAGATCACTACATGAACACCCTGACAATCAAAGACCTGTATGTGGCTGGACTATATGCCTTGGTGTTCTGCATATCCTTGGAGTGATTAACAATGTAGCCGGAGTCCACAGCAGTAGGCAATAGGGAATGTGTAATATGTAATACCGCCTTTTTCCCAGCAGGAGAATGGATGCCTGTGTTTTAGGTGAAGCGATGAGGTGTATGTTGATGTAGCTAAGTACTATGGGTATGCATATCAATGAGGGAGAACACCAATAGAATAGTGGTTCCGGTATCCGGCCAACGTGAATGCAGTCCCGGTTGACCTACGACCACTGCACATATAACTTGAAAGTGTAATGAAAGCATTCGTGCTGTACACACATTTAAATATGTAAAGGTGAATGTGTGTTTCGCAGTAGTCCGTAAACTGGAATACAGATATGTAACTGTTACGGTCAGAATTATGAAAGTTCACGGAAGCACAATTATCTATGAAACATATGTAACCCACAATAAGGATATGCAAATTAGCCTGTGTGTGTGTGTAATCCGCTCACAGAATAGAAAATGAATGGTGTTTTCCCCACGTTCTATGTACATGGCTCATACCTGTTAACCCCGTAAAGTACAAAACCAGACAAAGTCATAACAACAACTGGTACAAACAGGGACAATCCCCAGATATTGCCCTAACAAACATAGAAAGTGGATAGAATAACAGGCGTGTCACTAGCATGGATTTTCTGAAGGGTATGAAGTCGTAACCTGAAATGTTTGTCATTATTTACCAACGTCAGTCTTTAATGATATGCCACTAACTTGCCAGATAGACACAAGGTTATGAAAAATGGACCAAAGATAAGAGAGGAACAACATGCAGCGAAATCTGTACAGTTGAAAGGTATGATATGGAGATATATATACACATACATCCACAGACATAATCCAAAGCAAATTACGAGATGAGGAATGTACAGACATATGTATATATGTACATATATATCTATACATGATATGCCACTAACTTGCCAGATAGACACAAGGTTATGAAAAATGGACCAAAGATAAGAGGAAAACAGCTGTACATGCAGCGGAAATCTGTACAGTTGAAAGGTATGATATGGAGATATATATACACATACATCCACAGACATAATCCAAAGCAAATTACGAGATGAGGAATGTACAGACATATGTATATATGTACATATATATCTATACACACACGATACATGAATAGATATATACACAACAAACATATGTCCCTGTACTTATAACACATGTACATAAATAGGTCACGATATAGCTAATATGGATAGACAGACAGACTTGCATGAAAGGAGAATACACCGATGGTTTCCAAACCATTGCCCGGAAAGTACCAGTGTGACAGGGCCTGCAAGTTCTACATGTTAAACATGAATATAGGTGTCCTTTGCAGGACCCCAAAAATTGATCCTGTACGAAGTGCGAACCGTCATTGATGCAAAAGAAGTCACACCTGCAACTACGATATAGGTGTACATGCAACAGTAGCAGGTGCAAGGGTAATAAATATTACGGAGTGATTGAATGTATGACGTACGAGCTGATATCTGCAGAGTGGGGAGTGCTCGGAAGTGTCCTCACACTTTATTATCACTCACATTAAACATGTCTAATGGGTACTGTGGAGGTGTGTCAGGTATGGGAATCATGGGTATGCAGAATTGGGCCAAGGTGATGGTTGACACAGATCTATTAGGTAAGCCCCATGGGAGAGATCAGTATATCTATGTGGGTATAGCACACACCTATATTCTCCAGAAAGGTGCAACCCATCTACTGGATATTGTGTAAACCATTGGGGGAAGACGTAGGTACCTATATCAGTGTCATGTAGGCGATTATCATGGATGGACATGCGTACGACCAAGATGGTAACCATACCTGCCAGAATGTCAGAATAAGACAGCTGGACTAAGGCATAGTACATGACAGACAAATTGGGACTATATTAAATATACCTCAGACAAAGTCAGACCATCGATAGAGTAATTGCATAGTCAGGAAGACGAATGTTATGAGAGTTAGTAATCATGAAATAGAAATGTCAGTCATGATTACCTAACCGCACAGTCCGTCAAGGCTTGCCAGCAATCTACCAGAAAGGCACATTATCATGACAAATGTAACAGAATCATAGGTCAAACCCCAGGGTGTATACCCATAATGTGTACAGGTGAGAGGTATGAAGGTAACCCGTCCTAATGAAATGTACAGAACTAGTGATACTAGGTGGACAGGTGAGAAGAAAGACGTCAGGACAAATGACAAAACATGTACAAGTCATGAGCATGTTTGTCCACAAATGTGAATTACAATGTATGGCCTGTGAAAGTCAATGTGGAAGGTTAATAGACTCAAAAGACATGTGTCCCTCAGGGTGTCATGCAGTGTCACCCGATACAGTGTCAGTCCCCCATACTCGTACGTGAGCTCTGCCACTGACGGAAAGCGCAAATACCAGCGTACAAATAAGGTACATGATGCAATAATTAGTGTGGATAAGCACCTGTTGGCCTGTGTGAGGAATATAACCCAGTGGGTGGGTGTGTCCTGCAATAGGAATGTAATGGTAACTGGCCTGTGATGGCACCATGTTTTGTGTGTATTGGTGTAAGGAAATTGATGTCCAGTATCAGAAACATACCTCGCAACTGTACAAATGTGCAGATGTATGCCTCATATGTGTGGTGTGTTCCTCTCACAATCTGTACCGGTCTGCCAAATACCTGAGAACTGACGTCATTAAATAATGATAAACATATGTGTTTAAGACCCCAAATCCCTCAGAAAGGTCATACTAATGCAAAACCTATAATACTGTCAACTATCTACGTTTGTAAGAGCAATATGTAGAATCTGCCCCTATCTGTCCCCCCATCATGTTAGGCTTTGTACAGATGTTTTGCACTAGGAGGTTGATAGGTATGATTAGAAACAGATACATGTCTGAGGAAACAGCATTATCGACTGCAAGATAACTCAGAAGGTATGAAAAGCGCTGCAGTAGGAAGTTCATCCGCAGGTATGTGCTGACATGTCAAATGACACAGCAGTCTACAGGAAGTACCTATAGGGCGTCACCTTTACCAATGATGACAGTGGGACATACCCACAGCCATGCATACACCACAACTAGACATAGCACACAGCAAAGCCTAGGCCATGATACACAAAGCCTCCGGCATGTATGGATTGAGTGAGAGTACAGCAAGGAAAGATGACTGCCAGGCTATTCAGCAAACACCTGCAAGGGCGTGCAAGACTGCCCGTAACACGAACATTGCACGGACAATGTTGGGATTTGCAACATACCCCATTTGTATGTGTAAGCTATGCAAATGATGTAATTATAGGGTTGCCACCTTTCCAAATGCCCAAAGTGAGACATTTGTGCTACAAACATCAGATTTTGCAGGGCAAAACATACCCACGGCCAGTACAAAGGACAGAACTTCAGTTTTTTGCCTAAATAAAAGTTTATTCTTGTAGCATTTTAGTTCCTTATTCTGTTTCTTATAACATTTAGGTGTTTCAGATACAGAATAACTGTTTTATGCAACTATTACATAAAATATAGAAAATAATTTTGTCCTAAAATCTCAGGATGTTTGCCATTTTTTCACTTGTTTTGCAGGACACAACTGCCCAAAGAGGGACTGTCCCCGCAGTGGGGACAGGTGGTAACCTATGTAATTATCGCGATACACATGAAACAGTA